>NC_092269.1:5341727-5346727 GCF_036320965.1 Panulirus ornatus
TTGTTGGTCAAGTGAGATTAGGTTGTAACTCAAGTGAGATTGACGTGTGCATTAGGTTGTAACTCCTGATGTGTTTAGTTGTGAATTGACGGGACACAAAGGGGGGTTGTCATTGTTGTTTGGGGTGTAGGTTGTCCTTTTTTGTGTCAAACACATTCGTACAAAAGAGTCTAAGACTCCCTCGAAATGTTATAAAAGCTCGACGTCCTGCCATATCCGCTTCGTGATTGGTTGGGCCCCAGTGATGAAAAGCCTCACGTTGGCCGCTGATTGGTTCGTCTCTCCCGTCTCCCTTTCTTCCTTCCTTTGTGCGTAAATGAATATAAGTTTTTTTTTTTTCCCTTCACGTGTGTGTGTGTGTGTGTGTGTGTGTGGGGTGTAGTGTGTGGGGTGGGGTAAATGGATGGTTTTTTAGGGAGAAAAATTTTCCAGGCCCGAGGCGTGGTGGGGAACTGGAAAGCCACCATCCATTTATCTCATCATCCTCGCTATAGATACTCCCTGGGGCCTCCAGCTGTGGCAGCGTCAGAGACAGTCTGTCGCTGTCCGTTGGATAAGACCCCGAACGGGTGGTCTGTCCCGGTCCCATGTGGGCGTGGTGGATGACCTCTTGGGTGGGGGTGTGATGGGGGGAGAGAGGAGGGGGTTGACTATGCTTTCACCCCAGGTCAAAGGTTGCGCCA
This sequence comes from Panulirus ornatus, assembly GCF_036320965.1. Lineage (NCBI taxonomy): Eukaryota > Metazoa > Arthropoda > Malacostraca > Decapoda > Palinuridae > Panulirus > Panulirus ornatus. Next base: position 5,342,411 of record NC_092269.1, read on the forward strand.
GCCAGTGCCTAAAAGTCGTAGCCTTTTTCCGTGTGCGATTTCTCGCCCCCCGCGTGCATTTGGGGTCAAACAGACACGGGTTTCGCTTAAATTTGGGACAGACATGGAAAGGATCGCCAGGCTTGTGTCTTATTGTATACATTTGACGCACTCAAAGCTATTTATGCGTATACGAAACAGCATTAAAGAGTTTACGCACTCTAGATCCGCACGAACCTATCTAAAAACTTAAAATTTAAAATAAATGTAAAGTTTAAAGCAATTTTTGGGAAAAAGGAAAAGGCAATTACGAGTGTCACTAACTGCTTTCATAAGTTTGGCGCTCTACGGCGAAAGCGTTATTTTTAACTAATTCATTTGTCAAATTGGTGTTGGCTTTACATATAATAGGCTTTAATTATAAAAAAAAATTTATTAAAATATTAATTAAAAAAAACAATTAAAAAATTATAAATATTAAACCGACGTGTCGAAACTGGAATGATTATATTGAAAAAACCAGGGGGGAAAAAGAATATCCTAATCCTTAAGACAAAGCTAGATCACAGTACCAAGCAACTAAGACCCAGACAATACTTATATTATTAAATACCTGTTTTTTGCCGAAAATTTCCCTAGTCTCCTCCACTCTCCCTTCTCTCTCCTCCCCCTTGCCCATAAGCCCGCCGCGCCAAAGATCTAACTTGGTTGCGCTGGAAGGTAGAACTATTTCAAACATCTTTTATTTTGGGAAGATGTTGACAAAAACTGGGTTTGCCCCGACGGGGGGTAGAACCGGTTTTGGTTTATGAGGTATGCGTGTCACATTCATGTTGTGTCAGTACCTGAGGACGTGAAAGAGGTCAGGTTTGGGTGAAGTATTCAGTAACTGCACGTGGATAAAGGGCGTGTGATTATACTTTTCTTCTCCCCGGGATTTTTTTTCTCCTTGGGCATCTGATGAACGCTCTGTACAAGAAGTCTTTCATACCCTTTTCTCCCGTATTTTTTTTTACCAAATTAGAGAAATCTACCAAAGTTATTGAACCAGTTTCATAGGGCATTCAGTCCTGCCTGAGATAACCATTGACTTTTATCTTTTTATCTAAAGATCAGACATTTCTTTAATAATCACATGCTCGTACTTTACTTTATTATAGAACTGGGTTTCCTACTCATAAAGATGTTTTATATTATTGAGAACTGTAGCCAGGACGAGCTGTTAATATGGCCATATCATCCCCGAGCCCCGTGTGTTGGGAGGATAAAAATTTTTTATACATTCTTAAAGTCTGCGCGCAGAGAATAGGTTTGTATGTGTGTGTGTGTGTATGTGTGTGTGTATGTAAAGAGCTATTTGCATTGAACGGGGAGGGGTTTTTACTCCTAAGGGCTCCCGCCTCTTGAACGTTTTCAACACTTGATTGAAACGTTTTCCTGAATGTTTGTACTGCTGTCTTACATTTATAACATGTTGTATACCATCAGCGTTTACAACTTCATCCTTATATATGTGTTATGATGACAATGTGTTGTTACGGGGAGAGTGTTACACCGTCTCTCAACCTTGCATGTATGTGTCGTGTCTTTTCTATGTATGCGAGTATGCACTTTCCTAAGCCAGGTGTGTGTGTGTGTGTGTGTGTGTGTGTGTGTGTGTGTGTGTGTGTGTGTGTGGCTTTCAGCGTCGCAGAACCCACCTGGACCGTTCGTTATCACCATCATTAGCATTATCATCTCGGCTAACTTCGTTATCCTTAATAGTATAAACCTCGATACTCCGTTACAAGACCCGTGGCTGTGGAGGTAGGCAGAACACAGGTGCTGTGGTTGGTGCGTGAGGGCTTCTATAGAGAGACACCTTGTATCATTTCTGGCCTTCAGATGAAGTGGATGATGTTAATAGTAATGATGATTCACTCGTGCCATGGTTATGTGGATGTTGATGGTGGTGTGGGTGGAGAGCGTGGGTGTGTGTGTGTGTGGGCTGAAGGAGGGTTTTGGTAACGTGTCTTGGGGGGGGGAAGGAGAGAGAGAGAGAAGAGAGAGAGAGAGAGAGAGAGAGAGAGAGAGAGAGAGAGAGAGAGAGAGAGAGGTTTTGAGTGTGACGATTTGACAAGTTGTAGTTGCTCACAGAAGGAAAGATCTGTGGGAATTATCAGCAGCGAGAAAGAAAAAGGTGTCTCTCTCTCTCTCTCTCTCTCTCTCTCTCTCTCTCTCTCTCTCTCTCTCCTCTCTCTCTCAGATATGGCTCTGCGCGTTTGGCGCGTAGTCGCTCCGTTCGTGTTGCCTTCTTTTTTTTATTTTCTATTTTTTTTTTTTGGGGGGGGTGGTTGGATTGTACGTGAACGGAGCACGTAATATTGTATGCCCTCCTCGTTTGATAGTGGGGGGGGGGGGGTTCATGACCGGGGTCAGAGTGTCATTGACCCAGTACCGTGCAATCGCATCCCGGGCAAAAGTGCTCTTCATCGAGGTCCATATATTGGTTCGAGTTGCGACAAGGAATGGAAAGGTCGTGTGGGAGATATTCCCTTCAAAGTCAGTCAGTTGAATGAAGAACAAAGATACATAAGGGAAAGATTGAAAAAAAAAAGAAAAAGAAATGCAAATTTGCGTCATCATGTCCGTAAATCACGAACGTAGGAGAAAAAAAAATAGGAGAAATTACGTTACAAGTTGATATGTTTTCCCAGTCTCGTACACCTCTCATACGCCATCCCCTTATCTACTGATTAATGGTTGGGGGGAGGATGACTGCTTGTTCATCCTCAGATAATGGTTCTTGTGGTATGGCAGGATATATATATATATTATATATATATATATATATATATATATATATATATATATATATATATATATCATGAAAGATTTATATTTTCTAGATGGTGGATGTTCATTCTCGAGTGTTGTAATTATCCATATCAATTCTTGTGTATCCTGAGTTGTATGACATTTTTACTAGTATCCTTCGCGCATCGTCACTACACCTTTGTACACTAAGGGTTTCCGGTGTACGTTGTATACCCTGTTTCGAGTTGCTGTATCTTTTCCCCCCTGTACTGCCCAACTTATAGTGGTCTTCGTGCGCTCCGATCATATTACCAGTGTGGTTTGAACTGGTTCCGATACCTTGTGAGTGACTTTCCTACACACACACAGAGCGAAATATCTGTTCTCACGAAGACCTCCTTCCGTCTATGACTACCTGCCTCTCATGTTAGCTTGATTTACATTAATGTTACAGTTTCTGTATTCCTTCCATTCACCCTATTGTTGATATTGTGTGTCCGCGTCCATTAGTCATGTATTTGTCATTAGAGATAGCTTATATGTTTTCTGATTTTTTTTGTGTGTACTCTATATTACCTGTTGCCCTGTATTCTCATAATTTTTTGTATTCCTTGCCCGTGATCTGTCAGTTGATTTACCTAAGTTTTGCATATATCAGTGATGGGGTAATTTTATGTATACAAACATATACATTGAATGAGAATTGCTCTCTATTTCGTAGTTACAATCTGGCGTATTTGACGAAGAAGGGACGGTAAAACTTTGAGGTTAGATTTCTGTCACTATCAAAGGAAATATTCTGCGTATGTTCTCTCGGAATTTTTCTCTCTCGTATGTTCTTGTGTGTGAACGTGGAGCGGTCTGGGATTCATGTACGTGATACCCTTAAATGTGTATTTACGTGGTGTTTTCAAGGGGTATGTGTACGTGGTGCTCTTTGGGCTGGATGCACGTGCTGTTCTTGAGTGAATATGTGTACGTGGTGTTCTTAGCGGTCTGTGTACGTGATTCCCTCAGGGGGTGTGGTGTTCTTAGAGGTGTTTGTTTGCGCCTGCTGCTCCTGAGGGAGTATTCACACGGTGTTCTTTGAGGCCTATGTAACCCGGTGTTCGTGAAGGTCTGTGTACGTCGAGCTGTTAGCGAGGGCATTTCGGTATAGCATTACCCGTCGTTCGTAAATCTTATTAGCGTGGCTTTTGACCTGGGAGTGAGAGGCCCTTGGCTTTGGGGGGGGGGGGGGGATGAATGTTAAGGTGAGCCCAATGGATACTCTGGGGCGGGCGGAGGAGGTGGCCATGAGATGGGCCGTTTCAAAAGAGACCAGTGAGGGAGTAACTGGCGAGCCACGAGGTCAGTAAAGGGCACTGCCGTGAAGAGACCATCATGAGAGAGAGAGAGAGAGAGAGAGAGAGAGAGAGAGAGAGAGAGGAGAGAGAGAGAGAGAGAGAGAGTATCGGTAAGGGCCGTGATGGCGTGAGGGGACCTTACGTTAAGAAGTAGCGTCGCGTGACTTGGCCCTGAGGGAATGGATTACCGGCATTA
>NC_092269.1:5349227-5356727 GCF_036320965.1 Panulirus ornatus
AACCACACCCTGAACTAGTTATTTGTACAATTTGGAACACATCAACCACACCCTGAACTAGTTATTTGTACAATTTGAAACACATCAACCTCACCCTGAACTAGCACCAATTTCGGTGCCTTAGATGGCCCGAGCGGCTTCGACAGCATTGCATTCATAGCTTGAGTGGATGGTCTAATTAATGCCATGATGCTGCTTGAGGTGGGATGGAGGGAGGATGGTTGAAGTAGAGCGTGTAGGAGGGTATTATATAATGCTGCACCCGGTGGTTGATGTATAATGGGCGTGGTTCTGTAAATCACTGTTTGTGTCATGGACGATCAACTCTCAGATTATGGAGTGAGGTTTGTGGAAATTGGTTTGAGTGTTCGCTACTACCACACATACTATGTTCAGTATATGGGACTATATCGAGTACCGTTGTTCAGTATATGGGACTATATCGAGTACCGTTGTTCAGTATATGGGACTATATAAGTGTCGTTGTTCAGTATATGGGACTATATCGAGTACCGTTGGTCAGTATATGGGACTATATAAGTGTCGTTGTTCAGTCTATGGGACTATATCAAGTGCCGTTGTTCAGTATATGGGACTATATCAAGTGCCTTTGTTCAGTATATGGGACTATATCAAGCGCCGTTGTTCAGTATATGGGACTATATCAAGTGCCGTTGTTCAGTATATGGGACTATATCAAGTGTCGTTCAGTATATGGGACTATATCAAGTGTCCTTGTTCAGTATATGGGACTATATCCACCATAATTGATGCTTCCTATAAAGCAATAGTGTTGGTCTGTGTATAGTATTATATACCGTGGTTGAAACTGTCTTTCTTTCTTTTGTAGTTAAAAGGATAATTTGACAGATCCGAAGTAATGCAAGAGTGATAATGCATGACGTCATATTAATTATGCCTGACGTGTCAGATATCTGTGATGTTTACGGTAATCATGTCTTCTGTGTTGGCGATGTTTGTCTGTGGCGTGTGTTGCGTTCGTGTAATTTCAGAAACCGTGCGTGATGCCACGGATAACCAGCCATGGGTCCACAAGATAAACCTTCATTGTCGTGGTGTTGGATAGCAGAAAATTGTATGAATCTAAGCTGCTTTTCTTTAACTTTTAGTTCATGATTTTCTTTAACTTTTTTTTACTCTTCTGTAATACACAAAATCATCCTCCCCCTTCCTTAGCATGTATACGCTCTGTATTATCGTATTCGAATGAGCTTCAGTGTGGATAACGAGTTGACAATCGCTGGTTACGTATTACAGACGCAATCGTGTAATGTACTTCAGTGTGGATAACGAGTTGACAATCGCTGGTTACGTATTACAGACGCAATCGTGTAATGTACTTCAGTGTGGATAACGAGTTGACAATCGCTGGTTACGTATTAACAGACGTAATCGTGTAATGTACTTCAGTGTGGATAACGAGTTGGCAGACGCTGGTTACGTATTACAGACGTAATCGTGTAATGTATTTCAGTGTGGATAACGAGTTGACAATCGCTGGTTACGTATTACAGACGCAATCGAATAATGATCAGAATTGTGGGTCGTTTTACAGACTGTTTAAGGATGGTACTACTACTACTACTACTACTACTACTACTACTACTACTACTACTGCTACTACTACTACTACTACTACTGCTACTACTACTACTACTCCATCGTAGCTTTGCGATCGTTGGAAAGATCACTTTACACTTGAGACCCATTTCTTAAAGATCATTCGTCCCCCATTCCCACTGTGACCTTTAATGTAACGGAACTTAAAGTTTGAAGTCGATGATAGATGGAGAGGTGCCTGCATAAGTCATCCAGTTAATTTTTGTCTTAAGACATTAATCGTCATCCCCTCCAAAAAAAAAGAAAAGAAAAGAAATAGAAAAGATTAAGATTATGACAGGAAAAATATCACAGGTATCTTTTTTTTTTTTTTTTTTTTTCCCAAAAGAAGGAACAGAGAATTGGGCCAGGTGAGGGTATTCCCTCAAAGGCCCAGTCCTCTGTTCTTAACGCTACCTCGCTAATGCGGGAAATGGCGAATAGTTTGAAAGAAGAAAGAAGATCTTTTCTTTTCTTTCTTTTTTTTTGCCAAGCTGTAATGGATCATTTTCAAAATTCTCTGTATACAAAGGAGAGAGAGAGAGAGAGAGAGAGAGAGAGAGAGAGAGAGAGAGAGGGGGAGAGACTGAGAGAGAGAGAGAGAGAGAGAGAGAGAGAGAGAGAGAGAGAGAGAGAGAGAGAGAGAGAGAGAGAGAGAGAGGGGGGGGGAGACAGAGAGAGAGGAGAGGAGGGGGGGAGTGAGAGAGAGAGAAGAGAGAGGAGAGAGAGAGAGAGGGGGAGAGACAGAGAGAGAAGAGAGAGAGAGAGAGAGAGGAGAGAGAGAGAGAGAGGGAGGGGGGGAGAGAGAGAGAGAGAGAGAGAGAGAGAGAGAGAGAGAGAGAGAGAGAGAGAGAGAGAGAGAGAGAGAGTGTGTTACCGGGCTCCGCCTGCATGAGGTTACACCGCGAGTGTGAAAAAAGCCGCCTTTGGGTGTAGCTGCATCACTGGGAGTACATTCTCCTCAAAGAACTCCCTTCAAAGGAGTCTACATTTCCCAGCTGCTGGAAGGAGCGCAGCCTAGGGCTGGAAGAGCCTTTGGAAAGGCCATGGGTGACACCAGGACTCTTTTTCATATATCGATTATTCTTTTTTTATTTGTGAATTATATCAATGTAATTACTTTTAACATCTTTCTAATATTTGATGTTAATTATACTGATTATTTTTCTCTACTGTTTACTTACGATTATTTTTACAAGTAGCATTTTCTTTAGCTGCTTTTAATGTCTTGATTTCACTTATTAGCTCATTTGCTTTTTCTGATCCAATTACATTTTTGGTCATTTCACTTCTTAAACTTGATCAGTTACAAATATGATTCTTCCTTTCCTCTCTGCAGCAAGGTAATCCAGGTAGACGGAAGAATGTGATGTGTTCTCACTCGCAGAGATTGGAAGTCTGAGAAGCAAGAGCGTTTCTAATTCTTATTAAAGTTGCGCCTGAAACCATTACAGTCAGTATTCGAGTTTCAAGAAGGTGCCGAAGCTTATGTAAATGTTTGTCCACACGTGAAGTATGTTTGCTGTAAACAGCGTAAACCTTAAGGTTACGAAGGTTGAGCAATATTAAACTCTTTGTCTGGGCTTGCGTCAATATACGCTTCATAGGTTTTAAGCGTATAGAGATTTGATAGAATGATATGCCAGAATTTCATTATAGATTTAAAAAAAAAAAAAAAAAAAGTTTTACGTTCTCGTGCAGCAAGTCTGTTGTGTACACTTGTTGGTCTTGTAAACAGGTTCCTGTGCTTGTTTACCGCTTGTCACATGTAAATGTTTGTAACTCGCAAGCATTTTCAGCCTCTGTTTAAAACCTGATGGGATGCGCTCATCTTGGTGTAAAATATAGATAGATTGCTCTCGTCGTCCATGTTGCAACATGGTGGTTCGTAAAGCGTAAGATATTACGTAGTTTTACGTCTTCTTTTGCCCTTGACTTTCAATTAACATCTTGTTCCGAATATTCTCGAAGTCTTTTGGAACTGCTCCCACTCACACCCTCCAAGCCGTACCCAGAACGCGTCGTGGAAGTTCTCGTAGCATTTTATATTCCCGGGAGCCGAATTTGATCCGGCCATTTGGGAGTTATGGACGAACGAACCGCTGGTTAACACCGTGGAGAGAGAGAGAGAGAGAGAGAGAGAGAGAGAGAGAGAGAGAGAGAGAGAGAGAGAGAGAGAGAGAGAGAGAGAGAGCCTATTTTGACTCGCCAGGAGGAGTTAAGGAAAAGGGTTTCCTTTGGAGGAGGATTGAGGAACGGCCTTTTTTTCTCTCTCTCCTGGAGTTAAAGACTTGAAGACGGGTTGTGTGTTTTGGAGGGTGCTTGTGGGTACTGACTGCAGTTTTATAGGTGTACGAATCGAGAAGGGGATTTGATAGAGGGTACCTATGAGTGGAGATTGGAGTCTGGACGAGCTTTCAAGACGCGAGATATTTGGGAGGAGTTTGTTGAAGGGTTTTGTTATGATGGAGGGAAGAAGTGTGGGAGAGGCAGTGGTATGGAGAAGGTTAGGAAGATATGAGATGAAATGTAAGAGAAGTAACAGAATCTTAGGCTCAAGTGGAGGGACTTTACCACAAGTTTAATTGGGGAAATATTTGAGGCGTCCAGTTCGTATGTGTTTGTGTCTTTGCATACCTAGTCTTTATTCTGTTTAGTCGCCTTCTACGACACGCAGGTAATACGTGGGAAGTATTCTTTCTCCCCTATCCCCAGGGATATATAGAGGGACTTATTTGCATAAATTCGCTCATTAATGAAGATACTCCAAAGTGCTGTGTGTTGGGATGCTCAGATGTATTACATATATGTATTATATAGTGACACACATATATGATGGTTTACAATCTCTCACAAATTGGGGTCGTTAACCGAGGCAAAGCAGATGTAACTTATTTCCCTTTCCTATCCACCTGAATCCTTATTGCCTCCAATACATTCCGTAGAAGAATCCTGGAGTGCGGATTAATTTCATGTATCGGTTCGAACCCATATCGGAAGGATTTAATCCCTAGATACCACTCACTTGTTTTTAATGGGGGGTTAAAGAATTTAATCCTTTGATTGGGCCTCTTGACTTAGATTCGTATCGTTTGAATCCCAGGATTTTGAAATGTAATCCCAAAGGCTTTAGGTCCATTCCAGGAGTCCCCCAGAACTCTGGGGCGTGTCGTAAATCCATCCATGACTTCCCTTTTTTTTTCTATATTAGCCCTTTGAGTACACCTTGGTGTGTCTGTAAGATAGATAGCTCCACTGGTTAAGTGATCTAGCAGTCAATTTGGTTGTGCTCTCTGCAGTAGCTCTTGGTTTGATTACCTGTGTGGGAGACGTACAGGAACGCATTCTTGGGCAAGCAGGTGCTAAATGGGACGACCCTCTGGGTAAACGCCAAGACTCTCTCTCTTAAAAACAGGACCTGGGGTCTCTCTCTCTCTCTCTCTCTCTCTCTCTTCTCTCTCTCTCTCTCTCTCTCTCTCTCCTTTCTCTCCTCTCTCTCTCTTCTCTCTCTCTCTCTCTCTCTCTCTCTCTCTCTCCCGTGTCCTCTTTTCCACACACTCACTGTAACACCCGAGTTTACGGGACGTATTTTATATGCACTGATGAAAACAGCTATTACGTAATGCGTGAACATTCAAAGTAAAAAAAAAAAAAATTGGATTTTTATTTATTTTTTTTTAGGACGCGTTTTTGAACACGTTTTGAACGTCACAGTTGATCGGGATAGCGATTGATAGATGTTCCAATCAAAGTATTGGTTGTAATTACATAGGTTAATGATGATGGGAGTCCATCGTAGCTTGTAGAGTTATGAATTAGTATACGAATTTGCGAATTTCAGATTAAAACCTGATGTGGACATTTTATTCACATATGCATAAAAAAAAAGTTATTATACCCATTTTATGTGGCCATGTTTTGCTTTGGGAATGTTTTCACGTATAATGAGATTAAAGTTAAACGAAACATAGTTTTGTGTCGACCCAAATGAGACACAGTGTTGTATACCCAGTCCATTAATAGTCTTATTTGGGGGATTTAACCCTGGAATGATTTCTACTTCAACACTGCCTGGACTCGTTTTAAATGGCTCTTGCTTCCTTTTTTTTCCCTAATGCTGGAACAGTTTCACTCGGTACTGGATTCTCTTTAAATTGACTGTGAATGCAGTAATTCCAGGCACAATTTGATTCATTGAAATTGCGCCCCCCTCTGGCTAAAGTGATTTTTGTTTTCAGTTCTAGATTCAGTGGGGTTTTCCTCGCATGGAAGTGTTTCCAGTGTCATCCTGGACTGGTATTTCCAGTGTCATCCTGGACTGGTATGATGAATGCTGCTGCTTTCACGAAAGCAGAAAACCACATTCCTTTTTGGGTGATATTTGCAAATGGTTATTTTTGGAAATGGTTATTTTTCTTCTTTTCTTTTCTCTTTTTTTTCACACCAGTCATTCACTTTATGAATAAACCAAACGACCTTTGCATAGTATGCCATGAGGCGAGAGATGAGGAGGTGATGGAAACTTGAAAAAAAAAATCTAATGGATTTGAAGTACCCCCCTTCCCTCGTATTGAAGAGAAGGAGGTGAAGAACTTAAGTTCCCATTAATGGAGATGAAGAGATGCAGAACTTTTAAGAATAATCCAACCCCCCATCCCCCCGTGATAAAGACGCAAAGAACTTTACTTTTAAAAGTTCTCTTTATTGACTGCACTTGTGAAAATGCTGGGGGTTCGAACAAGGGTGTGGTGGGTGGGGGGCTGATTACGTTACACCATTGTCAATGTAGACCTGAATATAGTGATGGAGGAGGAAGATCATTAAAGATGTGTGAGGATAGTGTGGTATGCTGCAGGTGTGTGTGTGTGTGTGTGTGTGTGTGTGTGTGTGAGGTGAGGAAGGGGAAAAGCGTCAATAGGTAAATGCTTTGATGGAATAGGCACGCGCAAAGAGGAGTCATAGAGAGATGCATTAATTGATTTTTGAAGACTGTAGTCTGGATTCATATGCATTACACACACACACACACTCACACACACACACACACGAGTGGGTGTAAAACCCTCACGGCAATTTCGACTCTCGATATTACGTAGTTCATTTTCTGGACAGTTCTTTTGTGACTCCTATTACTTTTTCCCTCCCTCTGTGTGTGTGAGAGACTGGGGAATATGTCACCCTTGAGTCCCTTCACACAGTGAGGAGATTCATGTAATTTGCTTCCTGGGGGAAATGACAGTTATGAGTCACGCCTCATTTCACTGTACCTCATCTCCCTCACATCCAGCTGGGATGAATTGCCTCTCAGTCGTTCATCCGTCTGGCCAGTGCTGAAGCCAGAATAAAAAGAAAAAAAAAGAATTAGGATTTCCATTTTCTTCATTATTATGATTTACAAACTTAAGGCTGATTTATGTAAGGAATAGCATTTAGTCCCAAGACTGAGCGATATAGATTTTGATATAGACATTGAATAACAATAATTTCCAGTTTTAATCATCCCATTTTCTTTGATTTGTTTTTCTTCTTCTTAGAATTCTCTCGAGTGCTCGAAACTTCAGACAATCAATCCTGTGGGTCTTACTTCAAAAGGAAAAGAATAGTTATAATTAGAATAGTTATAATAGTTCTAATTAGAATAATAGTTATAATTAGAATAGTTGGATAGGTTCTTCAGGGGCTATACAGCAGAGAGAGAGAGAGAGAGAGAGAGAGAGAGAGAGAGAGAGAGAGAGAGAGAGAGAGAGAGAGAGGCAAACTCACGCTTATGATCCCCTCTCGTACTGGCCTCGTAGGGTCTGATCCTCGACCAAACTGGCCTAAATCAAGAGATGCCATTTTTTCGTGATCTCTCATCAGTACAACATTGCGTTACGTTCC
>NC_092269.1:5359227-5399227 GCF_036320965.1 Panulirus ornatus
CATTCTTAGAACATGCGAGAGACAATGAGAGAGAGAGAGAGAGAGAGAGAGAGAAGAGAGAGAGAGAGAGAGAGAGAGAGAGACAGATAGATAGATAGATAGATAGAGAGAGAGAGAGAGAGAGAGAGAGAGAGAGAGAGAGAGAGAGAGAGAGAATATGGTGACGATATCTTTAGACTTCGCAGATTTTTTTTTTCTTTCTCTTTTTTTTCTGTACGTGTTCTTCTGAAGGGTAGAGACTTGTTGCTATCTCTCCTGATTGGTTGAGGGAGAGCTGCTTGCTTGCTTGCAGGCACGGTGGTCAAGATGAAGGACAAAGTTCCCGCCAGATGCGAGAAATGGGTTTCAGCCACTTCGAGAGAAGTGAACTGCATTAACTCCATATTCCGGGTATATGCTTGGGAACTGACAGCTCATTGTGTCCTGGCATTTTGCACTTTGAACTCTCGCCTAGAACCTCTTTTTTTTCTTTTCTTTTTCCCTCTGGGAGTGGGACGCGTGTGTGCATTCGAGTTGGCTTATACTCCTTTTTCTAGACGTCTGCATATGAGATGGTTCGAGCTAATTTCTTGCCTTGGCGTCTCAAGTTGGTGTGAACTTCCGGGGACTCGCGCACTTCGAGACAGATTGAACTTTTAATTTCTGTCTGTATTGGAGTCGGTGTTTATTTCCTGTTCAGTTGCTGTGGTTTTGTGGAGTTTATTCTCGGAAGTCGTCTGTCACAGACGTAGGATCCAGTTCGTTATGGCATTAATAGAAAAGGTTTTAATTCTGTCCTGGATTCTTTATATGTTTATCCTTCGTTGAGCCAAATGCCTGATAAGCTTTTTCTCTAATTACATAACTAATTATATCTAAATCATTGCCCTGGACTCAGGAATATGATTAGCTTTAGGTAAGGAATGTGTTCGTACGTGATTTTTTTTTCAGTGTCTGTTATGTATACGTAGACACTGTGTCTCGTTGATGGTATAATGATTTAAGGTTGCCGAACTGTGGATAGGTGGAGGCAAGCGTAGAGCGTACAGTATACATTGAATAGATTGTACGAACAGCGCAGTGGACGCCTACAGCAAAGAGATGGTCATAGACCTTGTTTTACGATAAGGACTACGCCATTACGTTTAATATAGACGACAGACACTGACGAAACCCGCACCAGTAGAATCCAATGTATGAAAATAAAAGAAACTTTACGCTGAGCGAAATAAGACACAGGAGAATTTAATTGGACTCTTATTCGCTCATGGTATAAGACTACTAATATCCTTTTTCTTTTTTTATTCAAGTTTTGCCTCCCATGAACGTCTGGTTGCCCTGGAGACAAGCCACATTTCTGTCTGATCCCAGATTCTCCTTTTTAACTCGGTTCAAAATGAGATTTCTCGTTGCCCACAAGATTTTGTGGTTTTCTTGAAAGAAGATATGGTCGGAATTTATACAGTACCCTCCACATTGAAGCGGGAAATGTTAATGATAATAACAAATATTGATAATGATCATAATAATGATAATAGTAATGACAATGATAATGCAAGTAGTAGAAATGATAGCAATATTAACATTAATGATAATAATGATAATGAAAGTAAAACTTTCATGAGAAACACGAGATAATATAGTTCTGAAATCATTTATATCTAAGCTTTTTACTGTTCTGTGACGTTTGTGTATATGAAGTGGGAGTATTTGGCTCAAGCTAAGATATATATATATATATATATATATATATATATATATATATATTATATATATATATATATATTCCTATGAGTCCACGGGAAAAATGAAACACAAAAAGTTCCCAAGTGCACTTTCGTGTAATAATCACATCATCATTTTCCCCGTGGACTCATAGGAATATCTTGATCCTTTTATACATACATATATATATATATATATATATATATATATATATATATATATATATATATATATATATATATCGTTAAGGATATTTTAACGTTAGCGTTTAATACGATTTTACCGTAGGAGAGTCGCGGGCGATCGTCGGCTCGGCTTTACGGTGATCAACGGGCTTGTCTGGCATGACGTCAGCGAAATCACAGGCATCATTTAGGTCAAAGGTGCGAGAGAGAGAGAGAGAGAGAGAGAGAGAGAGAGAGAGAGAGAGAGAGAGAGAGAGAGAGAGAAGGGTGGGTGGGTGTTGGGGGGTAGGGTATCGCCTAGCGCTTCTGCTGCATGCACCTGCTGTTGAGAGGTTGTCAATTTCTCTATTAAGACACAGCGCGTCAAGGGAAAATGTCTATTATATATATATATATATATATATATATATATATATATGGAACAGTGGCTCCCTGGGGTTTTAAAAGCAGCCGTGTGAGCTATTTTAACCCTGACGGTCGTAAATTGGTGTCGTGTAATTTTTTTTTTCCTTTTTAGGGTTTTTATTATTTTATATGTTATATTTACTGTTATTATAATTATATTGTTATTATCATCATTTATTATTATTATTATTATTATTCATTATTATTATTATTATAATTATAATTATTATTATTATCATTGTTATTAGTATTATTATGATTATTATTATTATCATTATTATTATTATTATCAATATTTGTGTAATTCTATTGCGAATTATTAATATTGACAACTAGCTATGTTAGAGCATTGAATGTAATGCCCCAACACACACACACACAAACACACACACAGCTCTGATGTGCTGCTAAACATAGCGTCACTCGCTATCCAACCTATAGTGTTGAAGGTATCGTGCACCAGGCAGCGGCACCCGCTATCCCTCTCATAGTGCTTTAAGTTATCGTACAGCGGCCGCCGTCACTTGCCATTCCACTTACCCTCCCTGGTGTTAGCACCATTAACCCACACCTCTTGATTGTTAGTACCTGGTGAAGTATACGATAATACCCCCCAACCCCCTTTCCCCCACTGGCATCTGACTGATAGTAAAGACAATTATTACCCTTTATTACTGAACGAATTATGCCATACAGACTAATTATCGGACGTAATTTCATCTTGTATTTATATTCGAATTTCCGTTGGTCCCTGGGCCATTTTGTGAGTCGAAAATGTTAGGCCTTTTTTTATCGCCAGTATCTCGTAATATGTTGGTAATTCTTCGTAAATAACAGACGAGTTTTCTCTTCTTCCTTAATTTGCTTTTTCCGTGTCATGTCTCATCTTTATCTTACCTACACTTCATCCAGTTGTATTACTCACGTTTTTCTCTCATTTGCCTGGCATTTCCCCTCTCTGGGTGTTCCCTTTGTCTCTCGATACCTCGCTAGAGAGACAGGCGATGAACGAATGTGGAGGTGAGAGGAAATTGAACCTATACTTGGAAATGGAAGATGACAATGTGAATTGTTGAGAGTACACAGGAGTTCTGTAGTTCCAGACAAGCTTTTACAGTCGTGTACAGAGTGGAGATGGGGGCTATGTTCTGTCTGTGGAAGTTTACACATGGGAAAGCCAGAGAGCAAACCTGATGGTCTGTGACGAGGTTATCTTGTGGTGGGCAGGAGTACATGGGAAAGCCAGATAACAGGAGACCTGATGGTCTCTGACGAGGTTATGTGCTGGGGGCAACTGATACATGAGAAAGGCAGATAACAGAAGAGCTGATGGTCTATGACGAAGTAATCTGCTGGAGGACATTGTTATATGGAGAAACCAGACGAAAGAAAAAGATCTGAAGATCCAAGACGAAGTTTTCTGCTGAAAGACGAAGTTATCTGCTGGCAGACAGTGTCATACAGTAAAATTCCCAGAATGTACAATGGAAGCCAGATAGGAAAGTAGATGGCTCACTCGCAATCACCAGCATAGATGGAGACTGGATAGTAAAGCAGAAGGCTCCTCTCCACCCACCAGCATA
Organism: Panulirus ornatus; assembly: GCF_036320965.1. NCBI lineage: Eukaryota > Metazoa > Arthropoda > Malacostraca > Decapoda > Palinuridae > Panulirus > Panulirus ornatus. Next base: position 5,363,105 of record NC_092269.1, read on the forward strand.
GATGGAAACTGGATAGTCCAGCAGAAGACTCACTCTCCACCCACCAGCATAGATGGAGACAGGATAGTCCAGCAAATGGCTCACTCTCCACCCACCACCATAGATGGAGACAGGATAGTCCAGCAGATGGCTCCTTCCCAACCACCACTCCCTCCTGCATATCACCTGGCAGGAGAATTCTATGAAAGAGACACTATGTAGTATAGAGAGAACACACTGACAGGAGAGTAACACAGAATGAACGGACGACACACTGTTCAACTTACTGCTGCCTGCGACTCACTGCAGACCCCGCTATCGAGTGGAAAGCTTTATTAAAAAACATTTATACAACTGTCGTCTATGTGGGAGTTAGTACTGAACCAGTTTTTACCCTATTAATGATGATATTTATATCTATATCGCGATCAGTATGGTGATGGCATGTTATTCAAGTGTTGTGTAACTATTGCTGAAGGTACTTTTGCCTTTGTTTATATGACCTGGCTTTCGCTTTAGCTACGAAATGATGTGGGTTTTTTTCTTTTTGGTCGGTGGGGAAGGTGGTGATGGACTTGTACTGCTGTTGGAGGTTGGAGGTGGAGATACACTACTGTCCGTGGAGGTGGGAGCATCTTGATGTTGAAGATAGGTAAAGAGTAAGAGAGTAATCAGTTGGTGGAAATAGTCTGAGGCAGTTAACAGAATAGGAGGAAGGTGGCTTTCCCCTCCACACTCACTAACACGCCATAACCCATTTTTCTAACCTCCTGTTCCACCTATTCGCACCTCGGCAACCCTTCCCCCTTCCACCACACCGGCAGCTGCGATTTCCTCCTCTTCATCCACACCTGTGGGGTCACCTGCCACTCTCTCTCTCTCTCTCCTCTCTCTCTCTCTCTCTCTCTCTCTCTCTCTCTCTCTCTCTCTCTCTCTCTCGCCTCTCACACATCTGTAGCCCCATAGGAGCCCTTACTCCGTAGAGAACAGCAATATATCTGGACTTGATTCATCAAAGGTCGGAAGAAGTTGGGTATTGTATTGGTAACGGGCCACTAGGTGTGTGTGTGTGTGTGTCTGTCTGTCTGTTCCCTCGCCAGTGCCTTCAGCATTAACCACCCAATGGGCACGACCATACGACTCGTAAGCACGACAGGACGACCCTTTCTGAACGACCCTTGAGCGAGCACAACGTTTTGCGACCCTCGTTTCAGATGGCCAAACCATTTGACACTTCAAGGGTCATTTCAAAAGGCCACAGAGACGTACCCAAGGGCCATACTCTAGTACTCAGGGGGGGTAAATCATTGGTAGTGACACACACACACACCACACACACACACACACCACACACACCAGTGTTGTAGGTATTAACACATTATGTGTCTTCGAGTATGTCTTGTCTCAGACAGAGGAACTGTAATACAACCGCGTTTCTCGCTGTTCTCGTGTTATGTGAAGAGAGGACAGCAATGGTCTGTCCTTATGTCACAGTTTAGGTGTATTGGATGTGAGGTTATCATTCGGAACTGACCGTAATTTGCATATTTTCCCCCCCATATTTTTTTATGGATGTTGTATGGCTATGAAGGTTGTTTATATATATGTATGAGATTATCTTCTCGCCCAATATTTGAAGGTAAAACCCTTTCTCATTTTTCCTTTGTTTTCGTATAATTCCATCCTGATGAGTTCTTGTTTTCGTGTGTTTGAATGAGAGCTGTGCTTCTCTCTCTCTCTCTCTCTCTCTCTCTCTCTCTCTCTCTCTCTCTCTCTCTCTCTCTCTCTCTCTCTCTCTCTCTCTCTCTCTCTCTCTACCCCTGCGTTGATAAGCCAATTTTTATCATCACCTTGATAAAGAATAATCACGCTTTCCAGTTCGTACACATTTATTGGTTGATTATCAACGACATTTCTCTCTCTGTCTCTTTATCATTCGTCCTTTTAACCCGTTCTTCGTCTGTTATCTTCTCTGTTTCATTCCCATCTTGCGTCCTTCTGTATCTTATACCGATCTTTGTCTCCTTTTCCTAATCTTCATTTCTTATCTTTCTCCTCTTCCATCATGAGACTCATCATTCTCTTCCATTTCTCTCCCTTACATTGCTTTTCCCACACCTCGTCTTTTATTCGGTTTTTATTTCATCATTCCTGAACCTTACCATTTCCCCCCCCCCCCTTCGTCGTGCTGCCTCTGTTTCCCATTTTCTTGTTTCGTATATATATTTCCGTCCTTGGCGTTTGTTGCGTCTTATTCCATTCTCCTGATTCAGTTACCTGATAAAGTTTCAGTCACTGGGATTAATAATATTGCGTCTCGTTCAGTTGTTTCTTGGCGTAGCTTGCGTATTACAGTATCTGCGTAAAAATGTTCCCTTTCTGTATCCTTATGTATCATACTTCGGATCTGTAGAATGTCACCTTATTTTCCCGTAGGCTGCATTCATTATGTATTTCTAGTATGTATAGACTTTACGTACCTCCCTGTAACCTCATTGTGACAAATGTCCCTCTATCTCTCTAAGTCCTCATTATGTACTAATGTATCACAGTGTATATCCAAACGTTCTGTTTCTGTATCCTAATTAGGAGTCACCACGTGTTTATAAACCATTTCCCCATCCCTCTGTATACTGTCTGTATCTTCATGTATTCCCATGTGTTTATGAACCGTTCCCCCATCCCCCTGTATACTGTCTGTATCTCTCATGTATTCCCACGTGTTTATGAACCGTTCCCCCATCCCTCTGTATACTGTCTGTACCCTCATGTATTCCCACGTGTTTATGAACCGTTCCCCCATCCCACTGTATACTGTCTGTACCCTCATGTATTCCCACGTGTTTATGAACCGTTCCCCCATCCCTCTGTATACTGTCTGTACCCTCATGTATTCCCACGTGTTTATGAACCATTCGCCCATCCCGCTGTATACACACTCGAGTTGCGTTCTCGAAACTCAACCTGAAGTTAATCTCTCTTTTAAATAATTACGTACTGGTGAACATGTTGGACCTCCTCTGCCTCCCAGAATTCAGCGTCTCATTAAGATCACCTCATTCATTAAGAAAGATGTAATAAGGGACTCGAGTAACTCGGTGAACAAAGAGGTTATTGCTAAATCATATTTCGTAAAAAAAAAAAAAATTCGTGTTCCGTAATTAATTCTTTTTCTTTTAACATCTTATTTTTTTTTCCCCTCTCTTCCTTCCTCCTCCTCAAAGTCCAGAAGGCAATCTTTATAGACTAAGATAGTTAGGTAATGGTCTTTCTTGTGCATAAGACGATACGCGCTCATTAAAGAATAGTTTGAGAGAAGTTTGGGAAATTTTTTTGTCTTTCTTTTTTTAATGGCTGGAAACAGGTAGCCAGTCCCTGGTATAAGACAGTGACTTTGTCCTTCTGACTAGAAAATCAAGCTTTGTGTCCCAAAGCTTCTTCACCTTTCAAATAGCTTTTGAGGAGGATAAGATAAGCTTTGAATAGTTGGTGGTAAATGGAGTAATAACGTGAATTTGTCTCAGTTGAGTTTCTTTTCCCTTTTTTTTTTTACCATATGAATTTCCTCGCAGTTTAGGCCCCTTCCCAACCCCCCTGACCCTAAAAAAATTCCCATTAGGGCCTTATGGGAGAATTCCAGCCCTTATGAGATTCCTTTCTCTTGACACGAGCGACGTTGGAACAGCCCACGTGAGAAAAATATATATATATATATATATATATATATATATATATATATATATATATATATATATATATATATATATATATATATATATATTCCTATGAGTCCACGGGGAAAATGAAACACGAAAAGTTCCCAAGTGCACTTTCGTGTAATAATCACATCATCAGGGGAAACACAAGACAGAAATATAATTGTGATCCTTTCCAATATATAATTATATATATATATATATATATATATATATATATATATATATATATATATATATATATATATATATATATATATACTTTGTATTCGTCTGACAAGTAATGGAATTGTTGTATGTCATTTTCTTATTCCAAATTCTCCCAGTGTACGTACAGCTCATATTCTTAATCCTGATAATTGAAATTATGTCATGTTCCAAATGATTAAGTTATTCCAGTTTATATCATCATAACAGATGATTAAGAAATATAGTCTCATATGAATTAATTCAAGCATGTCAAATGGGTCATATATTCTACTATATTCGTGTGCTGAAACTCGAGCAATTTCATTTTCCTTTTGCGTCATATATTAAACAGTTTCTATGATATCCCAACTGAAGAGCAGAGAGTTCAGAATACATTTTTTTTTTAGGGTTTATACATTGGTGTTTGTGGACTCTTTTATATTTTTGATTACTTTACTAAGATAGCATGATTCAGTTGTGTTTGATGGATGTAGCTCATCCAGAATATTGGATATTTGATAGTCACACGTCTGTAAATTCGTATTACCCTACAATTCCCTTTCTGTTTACCATTTATCCGTAAATTAGGCGCCCAGGGGCGATCACAGAATTTCAGGATAAAAAGGTAATTATGACCAAGGTCAGAAGGACCAGGAAATTCATCAAAGTGTTATCACCAGAGGTGGGTGCATGAGGTGGTCTGTTGGTTATTGCGGTGGGGTGTGGGATGTTATGGATGGATGGTGGTTGATGTGGCGGTGGTGTGTGAGCGTGTGTGTTGAAGGGGGTAGTGCTGGTTGCAGCGGTGGGGTGCTGGTTTCGCTGGTGAAAGATGGTTGCTTGCTGTGGTGGAATTTTGGTTGCTGTGGTGGGCATGTTCCCTCGCCTCTCTGAACCAACCAGAACACGAGGGTTGGTAGGTGAGTGGGTAGGGGGATGGAAGGTGGGGGGGTCTCTTTTGGTTTGTCATGGGGTGGGGGGTATGTGGTTGGGGTGGGATGCCAACTTCCTTTTTTTTATGTCTCTTATGCTTTAAGTCCCCAAAGGTTCCTTTTGTGGGAAGAGCTTAAGTGTGTGTGTGTGTGTGTGTGTGTGTGTGCAGTAAGGGGAAGGAGGATGCACACATACATGTATACATGTTTATGCATGTATTCATATGCTTGTATGTGGGTTTTCTGTGTTGTACACGAGCGTTACACGGGTTTGCGTGTGAGCATGTGTGTGTGTGTGCGGATTACAGAGAGAGAGAGAGAGAGAGAGAGAGAGAGAGAGAGAAATATGTATCTATATGCACGTATGTGTTTTTACGTGTTGCTCACGAGTGTTATGTGTATTTGCAATGAGTGGATGTGTGTGTGTGTGTGTGTGTGTGTGTGTGTGTGTGTGTGTTATGTTTGAGAGAGAGAGAGAAGAGAGAGAGAGAGAGAGAGAGAGAGAGCCAGCTCTTCCTCTCTTTCACACTCATTAGGAGTGGCCAAATCTATCTTGATATTGCATCCTAATTACAGGTAAAAGAAAACGGGGAAAAACTCGCGTTTATCTTTTGTGATTAATTGGGTTAATTTTTGTTCATTCCAGAGTTAATAAATTTAGGTATTTGTGTCATATTGACATAGGGGGAAGTATAAGTGGGCGTGAACACAGGTGTTGGTTCTTGTGTTAATGATTGTTTCTTGGCCAAGAAATAGAAGAAAAGAGAGAAAAAAATTTATATATATAGTGGATTTTTTTTTTTTTTTTTCCCGAAAAGGTTGAATTGCTTTCACCACGCCGATCGTTTTCTGATGCCAGGCGCTACATTTTCTTTTTTCAAAAGAGTCGTTCCATCGCTCGTCATTAGCACCGAGGGAGAGAGAAGTGGGCACAGATTTGTATCCGTCGGTTTGAAAAGATTAACCTGACGCATTTTGCAAGTAAAGGAAAATTAAAGTCAGTAACTGAAAATCTGATGGTTTGGGTATTTATTATTATTATTATTATTATTATTATTATTATTTATTATTATTATATCATCATTTCATTATTATTATATTATTATTATTATTATTATATCATCATCATTTCATTATTATTATTATTATATTATTATTATTATTATTATTATTATATCATCATCATTTAATTATTATTATTATTATTATTATCATTATTATTATTATATCATTATTATTATATCATCATCATCATCATCATCATATTATTATTATTATTATTATTATTATTATTATCATCATCATCATCATTGTTATTATTATTATTATTATTATTATTATCATTATTATTATTATTGATGTTATTATTACTATTACCGATGTTATCATTATACAAAACATGACCATTTGTGAATTAGATTTATTTAGAAAATACAGTAGTTTGATTGTCAGGTGTTAGACACGCCTATGCTTATTGCGTGCAATGCAGTATTAATTAGAGCGAGATAATTTGCAATTGTTTTTTCCCGGTATCGATTAATAGAATTGCATTTTTTTTTTCATTTTATTATTCAGGCGATACACACACACGTCACAAACGTCATGATAATTATCTTGATTTCTTAATTAACGCATTTGTGTATTTTGATTTTGGTTGTCATTTGACTCATTCATCGATTATGGACATGATGATGTTACGCGCGTGTACCGTGCGAACGACCCCAGTTTATGATGCTAATGGCATTTAACTAGACTCATGAGGGGTGTGTGTCAGGCCAGGGAAACACCCGTACACAAAGGTCGTACCGTTGATTGGATAAGGGTCGAACCGTTGTGATTTAATGGTCGTATAGTCGTGCTCAAGAGGTCGTATATATATTATATATATATATATATATATATATATATATATATATATATATATAATATATAATTCTTTTCTTTCTTTCTTTCAAATTATTCGCCATTTCCCGCGTTAGCGAGGTAGCATTAAGAACAGAGAACTGGGCCTTTGAGGGAATATCCTCACCTGGCCCCCTTCTCTGTTCCTTCTTTTGGAAAGTTAAAAAAAAATAATGAGAGGGGAGGATTTCCAGCCCCCCGCTCCCTCCCCTTTTAGTCGCCTTCTACGACACGCAGGGAATACGTGGGAAGTATTCTTTCTCCCCTATCCCCAGGGATAATATATATATATATATACATTTATATATATATATATATATATATATATATATATATATATATATATATAATATATTATATACATATATATATATATGAAATTGTATGAAAGAGAAGATTCAAGGGTGTAAAACCTTCTCTCCGTACAGTACAAATAGGTAATTACGAATAGGTGATTAAGTACACACACACACACACGCGCACCACACACACACACACACACACACACACACACACACACACACACACACAAACACTTGTATACTGGCATAACCAGTCGTCGTCATAACGGTGTTCACTCACGCTCCAAGAGCCCCCAGGCAGGTTTTATTTATAACACACCTTTTTTGCCTTTCCACACGAATGGATCACCCATGAACGGAACACCTTCGTAATTTGCGATTATCCACGGCCTGGGGGGGGGGGGGATCTCCAGGGTTCCCCGTGGTTGCTTTTTGATATAATTAGCGAGATTTTCTAGTGATTGAATGAGAGATGAGTCTGACCAGACGTGTGGAAGTGTGTGTGTGTGTGTGTGTGTGTGTGTGTGTGTGTGTGTGTGTGTGGTGGATGGGGGGTGTCTGTACTGGACAATATCAATATATATATATAATATATATATATATATATATATATATATATATATATATATATATAATATATATAATATATAATAAAACGTATACTGTGATATACCCTAGCCTGAGCCAGGTACCCATTTTATCGACCAACTCCTAGGCGTGGATGAACAGCTGGGTTGACTGTGGACCGGCTGCCGTAACCCGGATTCGTTGTCTCGAATCATCAGCTTTGGAATCTACTGAGGGAGATCTCACGATAGATTTTGCCCCTAACATCATTGAATATTTGGTGGTTGGTATAGCAGTTAGACACACGAACTGCCCAATCATGATCTAATTCTTTAATCTTTCGCTAGTTTTTCCTTTTTTTTCTTTCTGTCTCTGGAGAGAACAGTTGTCCGAACATCGAAAATTAATTTCCATTTTAGCAGTTCGCGTTTCATTGCTTCCTTCCTTCCTACCTTCCTGCCCATTTGCCATAATGACCAACAATTGGCGAAGGTGTTAACGACCAGTTGGTATTGTGGTATTCGTTAATGTGTATCATTACCGTGACTGTATACATTTTAGTCCTAGCCTTTACAGTGATTATGTGCATTACAGTGATTTATATGACTGGAACGATATGTTTTTTGAGTAATATACGGTACATTAGATATATATATATATATATATACATTACTGTAATATTCATGACCCTGATATGTATTTCTGAAATATTCATCACAGTAATATACATTACTTTCATATACATTATCTTTATTACGGATGCCGCCTGTTTTTTGATTATTGGCATTTAATTTGTATATTATACACTATATGGGAATGGCTGAGTCAAACGAGGGGAAAAAAGTAATTAGGCAAATTGGAAAGTTACAGAAAGAAAAAAGAAAGATGCAAGGCAGTGGAAATTAATGTTCAAGTTGGTGATCGCGTCTCAGGTGTGAGGGAGAGTGAACAATAAGTGCCGGAAAATTGAACTTCAGCTCAGCGATGAACGTGCGTCATTACAATTTCGTCCCTGTAATTTGAATATATTTGCGCGGAATTATGATTTCATGGTGTAAAAGTGTTGGGGGGGGGGGGGGAGGTATTGGGTGGGGGGGGTAGATTCGAGCTGGAAAATCTGGGGGCTTAAGCTGGAAGATAAGCCTTCGGTCTGGAGATAAAAAAGAAAAAAAAAAAAGAAATCAGGGTTTTATGGCGAATTTTAGTGCTAGGAATAGAAATGAATTTTTCGGGAATTTATATTAGGATGTACATGGAACGTATATGAGCTGTCCATTATATATATATATATATATATATATATATATAATATATATATATATATATATATATATATATATATATATATATATATTCCTATGAGTCCATGAGCAAAATGAAACACGAAAAGTTCCCAAGTGCACTTTCGTGTAATAATCACATCATTAGGGGAGACACAAGAGAAAAATATAACATGTCAGTTAGATATACATCCGAGGAGACGAAATAAAAAATATATATTCTAAATAATATTATATATAGTATAAATTATATATAATATAATATATATATATATATATATAATATATTAATATACATACCCGATGAACTGCAGATTGGAAGGTTTGCATGAGTGCGTAAGGTCAGTGAAGAGAAAGCAGACATCAGGAGGTCTGTCATCTTCAGCAGCTGTCTCCAACGATCTCCTGGGGCGGTCGTGGTGATGGTGATTCTGGTGATGATGGTGGGGTGGTGTGGTGGTTTTTGATGGTGGCGATAATGATGATGGTGGTGTTTGATGGCCCTGGTCGTATTTGCTGGTGGGGCTGGTCGTATGTTGTTGTGGTGGTCTCTCTTTCTCTCCTAAAACTTGCCATAATTGACGGGGGGTTCTTAATCCCGTTAACTACCTCTGTCATTGGCCCCTGTTGCCGTTAACCCCACCCGGCCGTTAATATGTCACAGGCACTTAACCTCCAGGGCTGCCAAAGTTTGATCTTGTTCCATCATGGCATTGTCTTGCCATTAACGAGGGCAGTTTCATAGTTAAGTAACTCGTTCTTGTAGTACCATCCATTCCCTTAACATAAGGCTTGGGGTTCTTTCATTTCAGAATCATTTCCATCATGTTTGATCGACCAGTCCTGCCACAGAGCTAGCCCATATTATGCCCGTAGTGTAAATCGTTCTTGTTTTTTCTTCGTCTGTAACTTCAACTTAGCCAGTTTGAGGTAGGGGAAGTGCTGTTCAAACTAGGCTCTTCTCATCCTCCTCTCATACAACGTATCTGGAAACTTTATAACCGATAGATTTCAAGAATTGATGATGTCCTCGGATGTGTTGCAATGCGGAGCCTCTGTATGTAATTAATTACCTGCTTGTAATTTTATATCTGAACTGTACAGGGAGGGAGTTTTACACTCATGAGGCCCCATCGCTTTATCATGTGTGGTGTTGTGTGTGTGTGTGGTGTGTGTGTGTGTTGGAGGGGGGTGGCAGGGAGGGTAATTATTCTAATGCTGGTGCACGTATCAAGTGGATATTGTCTGTCGAAGATAATGAAATTAAACTGGGAGCGTGTGTTGCAATGTACTCATCTGGGCTTTTGATGAAGTGCCTGCTACCCCGTCTGTTACTGCCGCTTCTGTTTTGAAAGTGTTGGTGCCGCTGCTGTAACTTCTGTGTCCGCCTCCGTTGCTGTGTCGTGTCTGTTGCTCCTGTTTTGTGATTTGGTGTGTCTTTCTCACCCTGACTGTAAAGATAACACAGAAATCGGCCATTGAATTGTAGATCCTTGATTTTGAGGATCCAGAACGATTGTTAGAACGCGGTAACGAGACGTCTTTCGTCATGAGGTTGCATCATCGTCAGTGGAAGGAAAGGAGTACTGTTTCACTGACCTCCTCCTATTTCTATAGGAGTCCATACTTCCCCTGCTCCTGCGTGGAGTGCAGTTCCGAAGCTGGAGGAGCATCCCGTAAAAGGAGACCTTAGGATTGCATGATTATCATTATCATGTAATCATATTTAAACTTGGATTTGATATTAATGAAACAGCTTTGCATCACATCGAGTGAAATTGGCTCACGGCTTCCAAACCAGATGTTCACAGTGGCTTGTGGTGGGACAGCATAACCTTTAGAACTTTTGTGTTGTGGTGGAAATAGATAAACTTGCTCTTCTCTCTCTCTCTCTCTCTCTCTCTCTCTCTCTCTCTCTCTCTCTCTCTCTCTCTCTCTTCTCTCTATCCTGAATGATTAACAGTTAAGAGTCTAACCAGAGAAAACAGCTGTTATCACATCTAATCATTGATGATTAAGCTGTCCTAGGTTACATTAATCTTGTGTGTCGTGCTCGAGGTAGGTGTGTGTGTGATGGAGAGAGAGGAGAGAGAGAGAGAGAGAGAGAGAGAGAGAGAGAGAGAAGAGAGAGAGAGGAAGAGAAGGGAGAGAGAGAGAGAGGATGAAACTATGGAAATCAAAAGATAAGAGAGATTGGGGACGGGTGTGTGTGTGGGTGTTGTGTGTGTCTGTGTGGAGACGCGAATCATTGTTCCGTATCCCATTTCAAAATTAATTATATGTGGCAAAAAAAAAAAAGTTATCTTCGTTTTTTTTTTCTTTTTATTTATTATCCTAAGCCACACACTGTGGTGGGGTACGCGATAAAAACGCCCATGTCGGTGTATTTCGTTCGACCTCCACTCGATTTTTCCGGCGCATTTCTCGAGTACGATTTGTCGTTCGGGGTTTTTACCGTGGAGTTCGTCAAAGGAGCTTTGCGATAGGTGTGTAGAAACTTCAGCCTTTCCGTGGCAAGTCTTGCGTCGGGCAAGGGAGGGAAAGAGAGAAAAAATGATTTCTAATACCGTGTTTGTTGGAGTTGAAAACTTTTTTTTGAGATTCTTTCTTGTTTTTTCCTAAATCAATTGAGACTTTGCAGAGTTTTAAGGTCTGATTTTGTCCTGTGTTTTTCCTTACACTTAACCTTTCCATATATCTCTATCCATCTATCTATCTATCTAGATAATGGTTTGAGAGACAGAGGTTTTGTTGTTCAATCACCCACATACATCAAGTAAACCACACATCTATACGCACTTCAATCCTCTCTTCCATTTCAAACTATCCCTTCCCTCGTGCCACCATCCTCATCATCTTCCACTCCTCTAATCACCCAATTAGGAGGGGAAAATAAAAAGGCTAATAACATCTATACGACGCTCGAATTATGGTGGCTTATCCTTCGCCCTGGTCCACAAGTGGTCTTGATTTAAGGAACAGGGAACCTTGATTGCCCCAAGTCGACAACAGAACGTAGAGACGACAGATGGCATAATTGAAGCTGGTATACGGGATGCGTTCAAGCTTTGCGTATGGGACGTAGGGAAGCTTGCTGGACTTGAACAGCTTAGTGAGACGGATAGTAGGGTTGAGGCGTCCTTAGCAACGAGGCTTGACGAAGCTGTGAGTGATGTGGTTGGTGTTGATTAAGTTCTGGGAGCTGTTTGAGCGTTAGACTAGAAGACAGTTTATCGAGGAGTTAATTTTTTCTACTGTTGATACAGACTGTGAAAGTCGCTTGCGGTGTATTCTATTGGGAATAAGGTCTAAGGTGAATCCATTGCTCAATGTGACGGAGTAGAAGGTAGAAGTAGAACGGGTCCTGGGTAGATGTACTCCTCCCCTCGTGTACTTGAAACTTAAGAGGACACCCCGTGTTGTACGTTATCAGCCACACACGTGCGTGTTGTACGTTATCAGCCACACACGTGCATGTCGCACGATATCAGCCACACACATGCGTCTAGCCACAGATGTAGCCTGGGGAGCACCACGGAGTTGTATTGAGCATCCACGGAAGACTGGTCACACACTATCACATCACACACACACACATACACACACACACACACATACACACACACACACACACACACACACACACACACACACACACACACTCAAGTGTGTATTTTGCCTGCAGTCATGCATCCACTGTAGCTGTCATTAACATGCAAATGGGAGACAGTGCGTGCCATTAGCGGAAGACTCCAATCTATTCGCATCGGAAAGTGAAAGTGGAAGCGAACGGTAAATGGTGGATTATTATTTGTCAATCTGAAGAGGTTTTTTTTTTTTTTCCCCGCGAATGCTTCAACGAATGAAATGTGCGGCGAAAAAAAATTTGAATATTTTTGTTCCATTGGAAAATATTAGAGATCGGTTCCAGTAATTTTGGGACGTGGATTTCTGATTGGCGTATATGTTCCTTCGCGTATGTTTGTCTTTTGTGATGTGGTATTTGCTGTTGATTCGCGTATGTTTGTACGTATAAGATTTTTAGTTTACCGTAGCTCTGTCTTATCCTTTGTCTTTTTCTCTCCTTTCCTTCACCCCCTTTGTCCACAATGTATGTCTCTTCATTTTTTCTTCCAATCCGCATTCACATATCTTATATATCCACTCCTACATGTATGATTATAGTCCCACCCAGTTCCATATAGTAACTTCTTTGTCTGTATTCGCTTGTAATTCTGATCCAGATTCGTAACTTGTTGCCTATATCCCATTCTTATCCCAGAGTATGTTCCTATCCATTCTTATCCCAGAGTATGTTCCTATCCCATTCTTATCCCATCACACATTCCCAGATCAGTTTTATCCTCGTATCCTTAGCTTATCCTTCATCTCAATTTCATTCTAGTGTTCATCTTATAGTTCATTTCATATCAGTTATTCCACACAAACACCTGTACCATGCATGTGTTTTAGACCTGTGTTTTGTGTGCTTTCAATATCCTACATGTCCTTTACGTGTGCTTTCAGTATCCTGCATGTCCCTTACGCGTGCTTTCAGTATCCTACATATCCTTTACGTGTGCTTTCAGTATCCTACATGCCTCTTACGTGTGCTTTCAGTATCCACATGCCCTTTACGTGTGTTTTCAGTATCCTACATGCCTCTTACGTGTGCTTTCAGTATCCTACATGTCCCTTACCTATATCTGACGTCTGTATCTAACACATGGATGGCACATCTGTATCACACCTGCATCTCAAACATCATTATTACACAACTGCATAACTTCAACATTTGTCTCTGACGTTCATCTCCCTAATTCTCAAAGGCTACCACCGCGGATGGTGAAGGAACTGAAGGCAAATATTCATAGCAGTAGTGCAACTCAGGAAGGGAAAACTCGACAATACTTTCCAAGGACTCTTTCAAGGGGCAGAGTGTTTTAAAACGGTGTTGTAGACGTTGTTGTAGGATGTAGGATATTTGGCGACGTGGGTCCTATTCACCCGCGTCCTACAGGTGTAGGATCACGGGGTCGATAAATGTTTATGCCCTAGAGGAAACCCATGGAGTTCCATCCCCAAGTATTGTAGGATCTGTGCCTCGTCGAATCCTAGTGTCGAAGATCCTCCAAGTCGCCCTTGTCTAGGAGGTCTGTGTGAGTCCTACCGAAGACCTCCTCGTCGAATCCTGGTGTCGAAGACCCTCCAAGTCGCCCTTGTCTAGGAGGTCTGTGTGAGTCCTATCGAAGACCTCCTCGTCGAATCCTGGTGTCGAAGACCCTCCAAGTCGCCCTTGTCTAGGAGGTCTGTGTGAGTCCTAATCGAAGACCTCGGCAAGGAGGGGAACCCACCCGAGAGGTGTTTCCTCAGGATATAGAAGGATTTTCTTGGTCGTCTGTGTCTGGTTAGGACGGGGTCCCTGGCGTGTGTGTTTACCGCCCGTTGCTAAATTAATCCTTCATTTCCAGCCTTCTCTGATCCCCCCCAACTACTTTGCCTTGATGCTATCATCAGGGAAATTTTTTTTTTTCTCTTTTGTAGAGAAAAAAAAAAAAGTTTTTGGCCCGAGTCTCGAAGGTAATTTAATCTCCCTGCTGAAAAAAAAATGAGGAAAAAAATATACGATTTTTGCTTTTTAATGACATGAAAATATCTGCTGATTTATCACTCAGTAGATAGATAGATAGATAGATAGATTGATTGATAGATGATTATGAATATAAAGTCGTCGTTAGCATCAGGTGTGATGCGCTAATAAGTCTCCAGGTAATATAAGACATTTTGCTAACATAAGTGATAACCAAAAGTTATTCGGTGTGGCAGATATTTATAAAAAAAAAAATTTCAGCCAGTAAAAGTAATTGTGAAATCTTCCTTTGGCATTTTTTTCTTTTTCATTTGGTGTCCGCCGTTTAAATTACGCTCATAACCGAAACCCTCCGGATATCTCGCGTTCGCTTTAGCGAAAGGAAAAGAGAAAAGTACGATGAATTCATCAGAAGAGTCACGTATATCAGGATTCTGGGCATTTTATCTGGGAGGGTCGTCCTTATGTGCCACGGCTCACAAAGTCCCCCTAGAGCGAGGCCATTTTTCTCTCGAGTTTTTGGGCAAAAATAACTTTTCATGAACGTTTGAATTATCGAACTGAAATGACAACAGAGTCTCAAGTATTCGTAACTGGAAAAGAAAGAGGATATTTCATATGACACAGAATTCATAAGTTGCTGTATCCACATCTGAATTGTTTTCATTAATGTTTTTTGAACAGTTGTAGTGTGAATGATGAATTTTGCGGAATATAATATATATATATATATATATATATATATATATATATATATATATATATATATAATATATTCCTATGAGTCCACGAGGAAAAACACGAAAAGTTCCCAAGTGCACTTTCGTGTAATATCTTCATCACGCGCAAAATTGTGATCCTTTCCAGATATATATATATATATATATATATATATATATATATTATTATATTATACCCTGGGGATAGGGGAGAAAGAATACTTCCCACGTATTCCCTGCGTGTCGTAGAAGGCGACTAAAAGGGGAGGGAGCGGGGGGCTGGAAATCCTCCCATCTCGTTTTTTTTTTAGTTTTCCAAAAGAAGGAACAGAGAATTGGGCCAGGTGAGGGTATTCCCTCAAGGCCCAGTCCTCTGTTCTTAACGCTACCTCGCTAATGCGGGAAATGGCGAATAGTTTGAAAGAAAGATATATATATATATATATATATATATATATATATAATATATATATATATATATATATATATATATATATATATATATTTACTGCTCATGACCAAATAAGAAGGTTATGTAATCTGTTATTAGTATTGTTGACGTATTGTATTAGATCATCAAGTTTTAAATCTTGATAAAAGTTTGTTCGATAAATCTGTTGGAATTTCCCAGACGATTGAAGAGCAGCATAATCTTCTATATCATTGGGGGTCACCTTGTATCTCATTGGAGGTCACGTTTATCTGGGCAACATTTGGTAAAACTGGTTGTTCCCACATTTCCCCAAGGTTCTCCAAACTGTGTGAGGCATACGGAGGAGGGAGGAGGGTCCAGGGTATTGAATACAAGTTATTTTAGTAGGATTTTGTTTTTTTCCCTTTCGTGCATAGGATTCCTCGTCGATGTTCAAGCTTTAAGCCTCTATTCTTTTTTTTTCCTTCCACGTCCTGGGACTTTGTCCGTTCGAGAGGATAGAAAAAAAAAGAGAAAAGAAATATCTTTTTTTTGAGTGACGATCTCAAAGGTATTTATCGCACCATCGCTGACGACGCAACAAAATAGCTGCGTAGGCGCTGTAAGCTGGGTCAGGTGGAAACATTGAGAGAGAGAGAGAGAGAGAGAAGAGAGAGAGAGAGAGAGAGAGAGAGAGAGGTGGAGATTGCAGTGTATATAAGTGTATTCATGTATAAGTGAATATCTGGCCTGTAATACTGTGTTGTCTTTAAGTATTTGACACATGTAATTACCCTTTTTTTGACATAGTTCCCTTCCAGTAATTAACAGTGTACGTGCCTGTGTCTGTGTTCGTGTTATTTTTTTTTTCATACGCGGGTGCATCTATCATTTGTGCGAACGTGTGTGCAAGAGGCGGCCCGGCACTAGGTGATTGGGCCTTTGTGTGCGTCCGCGCCCCTCATTGTTATCCAAAGCATTGTGTATGGCTGGTTGGTTGGTTGGTTGGTTCGCTCCCTCAGAGAAGGAGAGATACGCTCGTTCTGTGGGGGGTGGGAGGCGGACTTTCCTTGGCCCTGCTGAATGTAATCTTGGTTGACCCTTCCGGTCAACTAATATGAATATATATAATATATATATATATATATATATAATATATATATATATATATATATATATATATATATATATATATATATATATAAATATATATATTCCTATGAGTCCACGGGGAAAATGAAACACGAAAAGTTCCCAAGTGCACTTTCGTGTAATAATCACATCATCAGGGGAAACACAAGAGAGAAATAACAGTCAGTTGATGTACATCGAAGAGACGACGTTACACTTGTAACGTTCGTTAAACCAACTTAAATCATAAAGTATTTCCAGGTGCATAGTGTGTGTGAGTGACGTACGAGGTAATTCACATTCTAAGTCTTAACTGTGATAGATCGTCAAGTGCTCTTTTTTTGTCTACCATGGTATGGTAAATGGTCTCTCTCATGCTCGATCGGACGTGTCGGCGATGTGGTGCAATATACTGGAAGACTTGACTTGTATCTTGCAAGACCTACTCTCCGGCATGTTCTGCAACAACAAGAACAACAATAACAACAACAACATTGAATCCCTGCAAGACAAAAATAGAAAATGGAATAATAATTCAGGTGCTCTTCAAGTCTACCTGTACAAGCCTTACGTATACGGAGAAGACGTGTGCCAGTGCCACAAGGAAGTAGAGCTAAAAGAAAACGGCTATATAAAAGAGTCCAGGAAAGAAAATGAGAATCGGGTTTCCATCTGGAATCCAGTGATTTTCGGCAGTCGCGTCCAGAACCTTGCGATGTGGCCCACCTTAAACAAAAGCCAGAGAGTTCAACTATGCAACACCACGTTAGCCATGGAGTGGACCATTGCCGGCCTGTATATCTGTAGGTACATGCACAAGAGGGTAAGTACGCCACACGTTTTCTTCTCCACGATGGACAGTGCATACATCAGTAGGGAACATGCATGGGAGTGTGATTAAACTACATTGTTTTTTTCTCTCTACGATGGGCAATTATTACATCTGTAGTTACATGCATGAAAGGGTAAGTACACGCTCCACGTTTTCTTTCCACTATGGGCAACACTTACGTTTATAGGTACCAGCTTAAGAGGGTAAGTCCACTACATGTTTTCTTTCGAAATAAGGAGTGCCAACTCAGGTGCAGGATGTATAAAACAGCTATTCCCCAACAACCATCTAACAACCCTTTGGATGACTGTTACCATCAACAGCGCAGTTTAGGATTAAGGACACGCACACGAAGGGGGTCTTAATGTAAACACGGCAGTGGGTTTACTGAAGTCTCTATTTGACACAAAAGGTTATTTAATTCCTTTTGATATGAGGTATGCTGGGCTGGTTCTTAGTGATATAACTGTACTGTAAAGGGTCATACTCCATATATTTGTGTATTCGAACACCGTTACACTTTATAAAAAGGGGCCTCTTGTATCACTCAAGATGTGTGTTAAGTCAAAGTCGTGTGTTTATAAGTGTACTTATATTTTTCCCCTTTTTTTGGTGGTTATTGATACTCATAAACATTTTTTTTTTTTTACTCAAGAAGATTTACTTCAGTGTTTTGCGTTTATATTTTCCCCAAAGTGTTTTCTTTATGTATACAAGGTTTTAAGTGAGGCTTAATGTCATATTTTTATAGTATATGATAGATTTTTTCTTAAGAGGCCTTTTAGATATTTTCAGCTTTGACATTTAATGAATCTTTTAGTCTTCTGTTAAAGTGAAATTTCAATCTCGAGTATTTTCCAGGTTTGATAATGTTTTCAGAAATGAATATTATACTCCACTTTTTGATTATAGACATATAAGCCTTCAGGGACTCTTGACAAAAAAAGAGAAAAAAGAAAAAGAAAAATCAGGCATGGGACATTAATTTACCAATTTTCTTCATGGTAACCAGCATTGGATGGGCAGAAATACATGTCCCAATCATGACCATATGTAATTAAAGAGATAGATCGTGAGGAAAAAAAGAAGTGAATTAATTAGACGTTCTTACATTTAGATTTAGACACAGGAAGTAATTTTACTCCCTACCCCTCCTCGGCAATTGATATTTTGTTGGGTGAGCTCCATGATATCTTTGTTGTCTTCGCTTATAAACATAGAGCCAAAGCTTTATTGATTTTAGATAAGCCTTTGCATACACACAAAGACCAGGCCTTATTGATTTTGGTGATATTGTGCATTCCTGCGAGATGAATATCATGGTTTACCCTTTACCTCTTTTAATTCTGTAGTATTTAGGTATTGTTAACATCATCCCAGGGGATAGGACATCATCCCAGGGGATAGGACATCATCCCAGGGGATAGGACATCATCCCAGGGGATAGGACATCATCCCAGGGGATAGGACATCATCCCAGGGGATAGGACATCATCCCAGGGGATAGGACATCATCCCAGGGGATAGGACATCATCCCAGGGGATAGGACATCATCCCAGGGGATAGGACATCATCCCAGGGGATAGGACATCATCCCAGGGGATAGGACATCATCCCAGGGGATAGGACATCATCCCAGGGGATAGGACATCATCCCAGGGGATAGGACATCATCCCAGGGGATAGGACATCATCCCAGGGGATAGGACATCATCCCAGGGGATAGGACATCATCCCAGGGGATAGGACATCATCCCAGGGGATAGGACATCATCCCAGGGGATAGGACATCATCCCAGGGGATAGGACATCATCCCAGGGGATAGGACATCATCCCAGGGGATAGGACATCATCCCAGGGGATAGGACATCATCCCAGGGGATAGGACATCATCCCAGGGGATAGGACATCATCCCAGGGGATAGGACATCATCCCAGGGGATAGGACATCATCCCAGGGGATAGGACATCATCCCAGGGGATAGGACATCATCCCAGGGGATAGGACATCATCCCAGGGGATAGGACATCATCCCAGGGGATAGGACATCATCCCAGGGGATAGGACATCATCCCAGGGGATAGGACATCATCCCAGGGGATAGGACATCATCCCAGGGGATAGGACATCATCCCAGGGGATAGGACATCATCCCAGGGGATAGGACATCATCCCAGGGGATAGGACATCATCCCAGGGGATAGGACATCATCCCAGGGGATAGGACATCATCCCAGGGGATAGGACATCATCCCAGGGGATAGGACATCATCCCAGGGGATAGGACATCATCCCAGGGGATAGGACATCATCCCAGGGGATAGGACATCATCCCAGGGGATAGGACATCATCCCAGGGGATAGGACATCATCCCAGGGGATAGGACATCATCCCAGGGGATAGGACATCATCCCAGGGGATAGGACATCATCCCAGGGGATAGGACATCATCCCAGGGGATAGGACATCATCCCAGGGGATAGGACATCATCCCAGGGGATAGGACATCATCCCAGGGGATAGGACATCATCCCAGGGGATAGGACATCATCCCAGGGGATAGGACATCATCCCAGGGGATAGGACATCATCCCAGGGGATAGGACATCATCCCAGGGGATAGGACATCATCCCAGGGGATAGGACATCATCCCAGGGGATAGGACATCATCCCAGGGGATAGGACATCATCCCAGGGGATAGGACATCATCCCAGGGGATAGGACATCATCCCAGGGGATAGGACATCATCCCAGGGGATAGGACATCATCCCAGGGGATAGGACATCATCCCAGGGGATAGGACATCATCCCAGGGGATAGGACATCATCCCAGGGGATAGGACATCATCCCAGGGGATAGGACATCATCCCAGGGGATAGGACATCATCCCAGGGGATAGGACATCATCCCAGGGGATAGGACATCATCCCAGGGGATAGGACATCATCCCAGGGGATAGGACATCATCCCAGGGGATAGGACATCATCCCAGGGGATAGGACATCATCCCAGGGGATAGGACATCATCCCAGGGGATAGGACATCATCCCAGGGGATAGGACATCATCCCAGGGGATAGGACATCATCCCAGGGGATAGGACATCATCCCAGGGGATAGGACATCATCCCAGGGGATAGGACATCATCCCAGGGGATAGGACATCATCCCAGGGGATAGGACATCATCCCAGGGGATAGGACATCATCCCAGGGGATAGGACATTATCCCAGGGGATAGGACATCATCCCAGGGGATAGGACATCATCCCAGGGGATAGGACATCATCCCAAGGGATAGGACACCACCCTAGGGGGAATAGGACTCGAACATGGGCATACCACCAGAAGAGATAAAACAATTGTACCCATGGGGGAAGGGAGACCATCACAAGGAAGTCCCCACCACAGTGGTCGGGAAGTCCCAACCACCGTGGTCGGGAAGTCCCCACCACCGTGGTCGGGAAGTCCCCACCACAGTGGTCGGGAAGTCCCCACCACAGTGGTCGGGAAGTCCCCACCACAGCGGTCGGGAAGTCCCCACCACAGCGGTCGGGAAGTCCCCACCACAGTGGTCGGGAAGTCCCCACCACAGTGGTCGGGAAGTCCCCACCACAGTGGTCGGGAAGTCCCCACCACAGTGGTCGGGAAGTCCCCACCACAGTGGTCTCAAAGTCCCCACCACAGTGGAAGGGGACATCAAAGGACATTTCGACCCACACCATATTAAATAGGATGACCACTACCAAACCACCCCCCTGCCCCACTTCCTCACTACCACTGTGGAGTTAGGCACCACTATAGAAACTATTATTAGATGGTAGAGAGGGGGGACACCACTGGAGAGAATTGGACACTCCTACAGTGTGCCACTGTAGAGGACAGTACACCAGCACAAGGTATCAGGGCCTTACTAAAAGGGGTAATTGACAATGGGTAATAGAAACTCTTAACTAGCATCACACAATTTGGAAGTTCTAATTGGCTGTGTGCGCATATCATGTAGTCTTGTTATATCACTTTATTGTCCCGTAGGATCCCACCTGGAGACATATATGTACACACACACACACACACACACACACACAATACACATTATTTATGACAATCCTAGATATCGTTAGGTATTCATTAAAGAGAAAATGGGTTACGTCTCTCAGAGTTACTGATAAAAGTAATCGCTTCTTTCTCCTTTTCGTTCTGTACACCATTCTTTTTTTAAGGGAAAATCTAACAGTGAATTTTTTTTCTCTTTCCAGGTGAGTTGTGACGCTCTCTCTCTCTCCCTCTCTCTCTCTTCTGAATGGTATGTACGGCGAGTAGATGGTAGACACAGAAGTTTTTCTTTTTTTTTTATGTAGAATGTGAAGTTCTCAGGTTTAAGACTTATGCAAATGTAATCAGCGTTTTATCATATCAGACTTCACGGAATTCGTGACAATGTGTGTGTGTGTGTGTGTGTGTGTGTGTGTGTGTGTGTGTGTGGAGATATTAGTTTGTATGCATGTGTATATTTCTATGTATATATATATGTGTGTGTGTGAATGTATAGAACATTATGTATATTGGTTTATGTGTACTTTTTGATCACTACCATACAGGAATTGTCTCAGTGGTGGAGTTATGAGAAAGGTATGGAAGACATTATAAAGGTGTTGGAGCACTTAACACCTTGACCCAAACCAGGGTAGAATGTCATTCAAGGTGAGAGAGAGTGTTTAGGGAGGGTGATAGAACCCATGTCTGTCTTCCGGACGATGGATCCTTAACAGGAACAAGGGGAGACGACCTAATTGGGTAGTTAGGTACGAGTAATTAGTTAGTGGTTGGTTAGGATTGAAGAGTTAAATCCTCAGGATTTAGAAGACTGAATTTTGGGAAGGAGAAATTGATGCAAGTGTTTAGGTTGAAGTTGACTATAGAATTGGTTCACTGTGATACATATGTTATGAAACTGCAATTGCAAGGTGAATGAAATTTGTCAATGTGATGTCACAGATGAAAATTTGAGTTCTTATTTAGCATAGCACGCGTTTGATATTCTAAATCTGCTATATTTCACGGGAATAGTAACATATGGGTTTGAAAGATCCTGGAAGTGTGATATTCTGTTGATGTTGACAGGTGATAATACGACTGTAATGGAGCAGAGGTTCCATATCAGTTCCATCACATACCACATTATTGTGATAATTTGTCGTAGTAAGAATAATTATTTGGTGATAGATTACTGTACTCGAGTCACAGGCATGTCTGCCAGCTTTGCTTTGACTTCCGTCATACAGCGCAAATCTTCCTGCTTCCGTCCTTCATCGAAACCCTTACTCAGGCTATGAACATTCATCCCTTGGTGGTAGATGAAGGTCGAGTCTGATAACCTGAAGTGAACGCGTGCCTTTATTGTACTGAAGTGGATACTTCTAGGTTACACAGGGTTGTCCAGTGTCGTAAAGAAGGATTGAAAATAGTAAATACCTGACGACTAAGTAATTTTCTTCATATCACGATTCGTATGCGAATTATGGAAAAAATTAGTCAGATATGTATCAATTTTAGCCAAGGGTGTTGGCTGATGTAAATAGGTTATGAGAGCACTTCAGACTATGTTGTCCCTCAACGTTTCCTTCCATCTTCCTCCATCATTATGTATGTAGAAGGCACGGGTGTGTCGGTGAGAGCAGAGGGTAATGTGGCCTCCATAAGATTCATCTCAAACCAGGCCTTTCCTAATGAGCTTATCGCTCAGGCTCAAGTATACATCAATACATACCATATTTTTCCTCTTACTAATCACCACCACTTTGCTTGGACGAGGTCAATTAACCTCACGGGCTGAGGTCATTAGTATCGTAATAGCTGTTATATAAAGAGGAAAATGGGTCACCCCGGACCAGACACACGGCTAGGGACTACAACTTTAATTCCAGAAGAGGATTCTTGGCCCCGAGGGAGTGTTTCGTAACTATTAATATATATTGATCAATATTCAGTGAATGCAAAAGGTCTTCTCGATGCAACATTTGACCCGAGTGTTTCCCCAGTTCGTGCATTACACACACACACACCACACACACACACACACACACACACACACACCACACACACACACACACACACACACACACACACACACACACACACACACACACACACACACATACATACAATTCTAAGTTTACCCTAACCTCCAGACGTTCCTCTCACTAATTTTCTTTACATTCTTATAATTCCTTTCGTGGTCTTCTTCTTTCGGTCTCAGGACACAAGCAAGGTGTAGTGGGCCATATGGTATACATCCTCGTGTTCGGGAAGATTGTGTTTCAGAAAGTGCGTCTTTGCTTGCTCGTCAACCCTGCTTCTGTTTACAGAAAGAACTACTTCATAATTCTTAGAAGCATGCATTAAGTGACCGTTCTAACTCATCCAACTATCGTCTTGTTGCTTTGACTATTATTTTAAAAGTCTTTGAATCGCTTCTCAGCTCCCATTTTCTATTATTTCAAAAGTCTTTGAATCGCTTCTCAGCTCCCATTTTCTAAAGCACCTTGAATCTCCGTTTTCGCTCTTATCATCATCAGCAGTGCCTCTCGCAAGGTAGAAATCCTTTCCTATCTTGTTCATATCAAGTCATCATCTCTGAGAGACCTTGGATTGTTCATGGCATCATCATCATCTCAATCTCGTCTCCAAAGCTCTCATCTTTTGGTTTTCCTCCCTCACTTGTTCCCTCATATCTACCTTCTATCTTGGCCGAACTCTCTACCTTACATATTGTAAGGTCAGTCTTCCCATCTCTTCTATAAACAGTGATGAGTCTCAGGGTTCATTCTCTTCCCTTCTCTTTTGTACATATTACTTCGGTGTCTGCGCCCGAGAGCGGGCTGCCTGTTTGCCCTCCCGCTTGGAGCTAGACCACGTAAAACTCGACAGGCCACTTGCATCACCTGATAAGTTCGTGTGGTCATTGGCACCTCAAGTTTGGTTGGGACTCTGTGATATCTCTTTTTTTTTCTTTTTTTTTCCAAACTCCGCGAAGCTTTATAACTCTCTAACCCCATCATGTCTCTCCTAACAACTTTGACCTGACCCTTATTAAAATGCAGATTTTTTATTTCCTTCCGCGCCAAAACTCTCAAAACATTTCTCTCCTCTCACATATCTCTCTCTTGCTCATATGAATCCGTGACTGGAACCTCCAATGTGTATATATATATATATATATATATATATATATATATATATATATATATATATATATAGAGAGAGAGAGAGAGAGAGAGAGAGAGAGAGATTTACTTAACACTGAGTGAAATTATTCGAATCGTGAATTGGGACTATACGAGATTTATCTCGTGGGGGAAAAAAAAGAGAAAGGATCGTTCAGAGGAATTGTGGCTGAAACCTGGTCCTGGCACGACGCCGTACCCGGTCCAAGTGGAGAGTGTAGCGCAACGCTGAGCCTCCCTTACGCTAGCAGTGGGTTAGAGGGCTCATTTCTGAGCCTCCCTTACGCCAGCAGTGGGTTAGAGGGCTCAGTTCTGAGCCTCCCTTACGCCAGCAGTGGGTTAGGGGCTCAGTTCTGAGCCTCCCTTACGCCAGCAGTGGGTTAGAGGGCTCAGTTCTGAGCCTCCCTTACGCCAGCAGTGGGTTAGAGGCTCAGTTCTGAGCCTCCCTTACGCCAGCAGTGGGTTAGGGGCTCAGTTGTAAACCTCCCTTACGCCAGCAGTGGGTTAGAGGCTCAGTTCTGAGCCTCCCTTACGCCAGCAGTGGGTTAGAGGGCTCAGTTCTGAACCCTGTGTGTTGATACGAGTTAAAGAGGATGGTCTGGACTCCTTTATACACGACGGTGCAGGTCTTTGGCTCTGAAAACCTGACCACCTTCTTTTTTTTGACCTAACCTTGAGGAGGGTCGTGTCAGAGCTCGGGGCCATTATACACCAGGGTCGTGCTTAAAGGGTCGTACCGTCTTGCTTAAAGGAAGGTTAAGTGAGAGACAAGAACCGTATAAAATTCTCCTTTATTCACCCTGTCAGCACTCTTGTGTACCTTCATTATCGCCTTTTATGACGAGGTTTTGGGCCCGCAATCAGCCGGAGCCCTTGACGGAACCGCAGTAAAGGACAGACACGTTCCCTGAGGACGTAAAGAAGAGGACGCTATCATGCCACTATATGTTCCCCCCTGATGATGATGCCCTCGTGCGAGTGCTGGGGAGTTGGTATGGTCGGGAAGAGGATGATGTTCTTGGTTTGTGCACTTGTTCGAGAGGAGAACCGCGCGCGTCTACTCTCTCTCTCTCTCTCTCTCTCTCTCTCTCTCTCTCTCTCTCTCTCTCTCTGTATATATGTATATGTATATATATATATTGGAAAGGATCATGATTTTGCGCGTGATCAAGATATTCCTATGAGTCCACGGGGAAAGTGAAACACGATAAGTTGCCAAGTGCACTTTCGTGTAGTAATCACATCATCAGGGGAGACACAAGAGAGAAATAAAAGTCAGTTGATATACATCGAAGAGACGAAGCTAGGACGCAGTTTGGTAAACATGCGATATATATATATATATATATATATATATATATATATAGTTGCAAGCAAATGTGAGTGAATTTGTATCCAGAACAGATGAATGAGTCTATAAGGAAGACAAACGATCCTCATTCGGCTATCTCCACCGTTCCTTTTGGAAACTAATACAGGAGGGAAGGATTTCCAGCGACTGGTTCCCGCTCTTCTTTAGTCGCCTTGCACGATACGCAGGAGATGCGTATGATGTACGCCTTCTCCCAGATCCTTTTTTTTCATCTTTTCTTGCCCGCATTTTGTGCAGGACGTTTGTGTCTTCGTAGTTTTGTCTCTTTCATTTCCTTAATTTCCTCATTCTGTTTGATGTATATAACACCTCCACTACCCACCAACACTTCATTTTTTGTTTCTGTATTACTTTAGAATTCATTAATTGTTTTTTCTTAGGGTAGATTAAGTCGTGTTTGATATATCTCTTGTGCCATGATCAGAGAGGACCTGTTCCGTGGGTGGTGTTTGGTAGAGAGAGAGAGAGAGAGAGAGAGAGAGAGAGAGAGAGAGAGAGAGAGAGAGAGAGAGAGAGAGAGAGAGAGAGAGTTAGGCGCTATATACCTGGAGAGTAGCTTTAATCTTTCACCCAGCGTGGCGCGTAGCACCTGGCTCATAAAGGTGATGACACGGACGGACGGACGTCAGTTCACATGTGTAGGAAGGTCAGGGCAAACTTGGCGAGGTCGGAAGTGACACTGGAGAGCCAAAGTGGGAAGGGATGAGGTTCAATATGGCCTCCGCTGTGGGGTAGGATCAACCCTGAGGAGGGTTTGAGACTGAGTGGGAAATGAGGCTGAACTTGGAGAGATGGAGAGGGACCCCATTATGATTAGGAATTTGGAGGTTATTGATGATCAATTATACACAGTTAAGTAAATTTCGAGGTTATTGATGATCAATTATACACAATTAAGTAAATTTGGAGGTTATTGATGATCAATTATACACAATTAAGTAATGAGGTTATGTGATCATTATCATTAAGAATTGAGGTTTAGATATAGATAAACAATCAAGGTTGGGTGAGGATATTAGATAGAACTGGAGATGTTAATGATTGGATTGTGATATACACTGAGATTATGAATATTCTGTTTGCATTATCATGTGAATGTAATTTCTCCACATAGTACGACGTGGTGTGAAAGAACAATGCATATTCGGGTGATGTGAGTGTGTATATAAGAAAATCTTTGTTTGATAATGAAGAGAAATCTTTGTACACAACACACACACACACACACACACACACACACACACACACACACACACACACACACACACACAGCCATTAATCTACTTTTAAGCTGTTGCCAAGTTTGTTTGTGTGTTTTTTTCCTTCCTCTTGAGAAATTACTGCTGAGAGCGAGTTTGCAGCTTCGATCCACCGGTCAACTAAGTCGCTGGATTTGAGAGTTTGATTATCTCTCTCTCTCTCTCTCTCTCTCTCTCTCTCTCTCTCTCTCTCTCTCTCTCTCTCTCTCTCTCTCTATCTATCTATCTATCTATCTCTCTCTTCTTGCTTCGGGACGAGAATCCCCCCCCCTCTCTCTCTCTCTCTCTCTCTCTCTCTCTCTCTCTCTCTCTCTCTCTCTCTCCTCCTTTTCTCTCCTCTCTCTCTCTCTCTCTCTCTCTCTCTCTCTCTCTCTCTCTCTTCTTTCTTGCTTCGGACGAGTGTCACTTTCGTGAGGAGCGTTTGGCGAAATTTTCGAAAGAGACCCAAAAAACTGAGTTTTGGAAAGACTACGTTGTCTGAAGATCATAGATTATCAATTAGTTTTTAGAAAGTTTTAGGGATATTCAGTAGCGTCAGATTTCAGTGGGAGGTTAACCTTGAAGTACATGGGATATTAATCTATTTCAGTGGGAGGTGACCTTGAAGTACATGGGATATTAATCTATTTCAGTGGGAGGTGACCTTGAAGTACATGGGATATTAATCTATTTCAGTGGGAGGATGACCTTGAAGTACATGGGATATTAATCTATTTCGTGGGAGGTTGACTTGAAGACATGGACATTAATCTATTCATGGAGCTGACCTGAAGTACATGGATCATTCTTTTCATGACTACCAAGACTAACTAACACATGAACGACCATATCTCACAGACTGACCAGCATCACACACAGACTACACACACACACACACACCCTAGACTCATACACTCGTTAATGAAACTTCCCTAAGCTCCATTTTTGCGGTCAGTTACTAGTATATATTTGTGTTTAAATACTGATAAGTACAATCCATATTCACGGTCTAGAGAGATAGTAAGAACTCATATATTAAGTGTATTACTTAAGGTTTAAGTGTATCTTTTCATATCAGTGTCAGGACTTTTAACTTAAGTGATAATTAAGTTTACAAAGGCACACACCACATGAACTATGGCTGAAATTCCTCCCTTGTGTTTAACATTGGTAATGCATACAACAGTTGTAAGTTTATACAAGTATTACTGGCAGCTGTTTGTTTCGAAGTGTTGTATATGTAGTTAACACTTTTGGCACTTGAGTTATAACTTGTCCCTTGTTTTGGAGTTTATTAGTTAAATTAGTTAAGGGCAAATTATTATCTCCAGGTTTTGGTGTGTGTGTGTGTGTGTGTGTGTGTGTGTGTGTGTGTGTGTGTGTGTGTGTGTGTGTGTGTGTGTGTGTGTCCTCGTAAGTTAAACGTGGCTAAGTTGCACCGTAGATAATTCTAGCGACCAAGATGGTCTGGTCGTGTTTATAGGTTCAAACGTATGTCTCTCTCTCTCTCTCTCTCTCTCTCTCTCTCATCGTTTATATCGCTCCTGTCGCCATGTATATATATATATTTCTTGAAGGTGACAGTGTGGTGGTGATAATAAAGTATTGTTTTGAGACGATATTCGCTCCGGTAACAGCCGATAGAATAATTGGGTTTTTTTTCTGGTGCTTTTTAAAACGCACTGGTTAGTGATAAATGTGTGTTGGGGGATGATACTGTCGCGAAAATAACCTGTAAATTAATTATATTGAGCCTTCCATTGGTCAACCTCGGAAGCCTGGTCGTTGCTCAACGAGGTGCGAGGCGCCTCTCTCTCTCTCTCTCTCTCTCTCTCTCTCTCTCTCTCTCTCCTCTCTCTCTCTTCTCTCTCTCCACCAGCTTCCCGTAAATCACCCGTTGCTCCTCCTTCCTCCACTCCACTGCCTATTAATCTAACACAGTTGCTCCTTCGCCCCGCCTTTCTTTTCTCTTCTCATTTTCTTCCTTTCCTCGCCTCCTTTGTTATTACGTCGTACACACACACACACACACACACACACACACACACCCCACTCCCCACTCTTCCCCATTTTCTTAAGTTTCCTTCTCTTTTATTTATTGCGTCTTGCTATACTATTTCATCTTTGTGATTCATTCCTTTGGTCTGTTCTTTTTCTTGATATTTTCATTTTTTTTTCATTTTCTTGTCCCCTTTTCTGGTGTTCCTTTAACCACGTGTTTAATGTTTCGTTTGCCTTAATAGCTTTTCGTTTTTCGTTTCGTTGTATACGTCATTCGTTGACCAGCGTTTTACCTCGCCCTGAACGTCCTTCCATCAGCTTTCCCGTTTTCTCCACGTTTTTATATAACGTCTTTCTAACGTTCAACATTTTGTATCCCTTCCTCCATTTTCTCTCTCTCCCTCTCTTTTCTACTTTCCCTCGTTCTTTCTGTCATCAGTTTTCCTTCCCGTATGTCCAGTCTTCAGGCGTTTCTGTCTGTCTCCCTGTCCATACATCTTTCGAGGTTCGGTTGTGATTCGGACATGCATGCCATACTCCGTCAGCCAAGATAAACTCAAAGGCTTTAGTGTTGAGAGTCAGTCAGACCCCCCAGCCACTGCTCCAGCTAAAGGGGGAACCCAAGGGCGTGTCTGTGAGGGGTTCTGACATTCATTCTTGCAGCTCTTTGCTAAACTAACCTTAAGGATTCAAGCACCCATCTCGCTGCGTCTGCTAAGGTAGACCACACAGTAAGCCGTTAGCACACCATGACAGCTTGAAGGTAGTTTGCTTGTTTGCTTGCCTGCTTGATTGCGGCTTCGGTCGTCATACGTTAGATATTGCTTGGCTGGTCATAAAGAGGAATTCAACCAAGGTCCATTCTGCAACGTTGGGTCGTGGGATTCCTATCCAATTGAAGGTAAATGTTGTGTCATTTTTCGTCTTTTACTAGTGATGATGAACTAGAGAGTTGAAAATACCAATCATTTTTTTATCACAGGTTGAATTACGTGATTCAGTTAAGGTGTTAGTGTTTGGTAAGAATTTGGAGGGTTGTAAAGAATTATTATTATTATTTTCTTTTTCTTCGGCGTTGCTTTTTTAAGACGTGACTGCTCCAAGCTTTGTCAGCGCAGAGGGGCGGCTCTGTCTGCTTCAACCCCCCCACCTCACCTGCGCTAGTTAGGCCAGAGAGCGAGGTAGTGGCACGAGGCAGTGTAAGTGGTTAGTTAGGTCGTTAGTGTTAATGACCTGAGGTAGTATTGTCCACGGATCTCCTCTGTAGCAACAACAGTGGTAGTAGTAGGAGGAGGAGAAGGAGGAGGAGTACGGTAACATAGCTGTCTTGGCACAATTCTATATTAGGGAAAATATAGGTGTTTTTGCACAGTTCTGTATCGGGGAAAATATAGCTGTTTCTGTAGATTTCTATATGAGGGGGAACATAACTGTCTTTGCAGATTTCTATATAAGGGGGAAACATAGCTGTCTTTGCAGGTTTCTATTTCTGGGGGAAACATAGCTGTCTTTGCAGGTTTCTATTTCTGGGGGAAACATAGCTGTCTTTGCAGATTTCTATATCATGGGGGAAACATAGCTGTCTTTGCAGTTCTATATCAGGGGCAAACATAGCTGTCTTTGCACAGTTCTATATCAGGGGCAAACATAGCTGTCTTTGCACAGTTCTATATCAGGGGAAGACATAGCTGCTTGTGTCTCACAGAAGCAATAGTCTTCTGCGAAAATCCATTTTTCTTTCTTACATTCGCCATAATGTTAATACTCCTCTGTGATGTATCTCCAGTGGGGGATTGTGGCAGCATTTTATTGTCTAAATAATGATATATAAGTCTGTTTGTAACTCACGCCAGCAGTTTGTTTTGCTTTTGCTTGTTTTTTTGTTTTGAAAAGCCTGCGGCAAACGACACAGTACCTGGCCCTAAATTACTGTTGTATCTCGGCGCCTCGTAACTCTGTCACATACGCCAGTTCAGGTGGTAGATTGCGTATCAAACAGCTTTCACGTCGTAACGCGTTTTGAGCACGTTTATTTTCATTGGTCATTATGGTAACGTTAATTGAGGGGGACAAAAAAGACCTGCCGTATTAGTCCATTAGATCAGGTTCAGTTAAGATGGCTCGAATTATATATTGAAGGTGAATTTGCATGTTTTCCCGTTTATTTACAGGTAATTTTTGCTCTGGTGAAGCGTGGGGGGGATCAGTCAAGAACAGAAACATTTAAATTGCTCATTATATCTATATGTCCATATATATATATCATATCAAGGTTCTATCTGGAAATATGATCCCTGTGGGGTGATATATTAGAGAGTATTTTCCCTTGCTCTCCAAGTACATATGCAGATCAGTGCTATTAGACGAATATTCATGAGTAAAGTGTAAGCTACTATATCGCCTCGGCGCTTCGGGATTCTATGTATATATATATATATATATATATATATATATATATATATATATATATATATATATATATATATATATATATATATTCCTATTCCTATGAGTCCACGGGGAAAATGAAACACGGAAAGTTCCCAAGTGCACTTTTCGTGCACATGTTTACCAAATGGCGTCCTAGCTTCGTCTCTTCGATGTATATCAACTGACTGTTATATTTCTCTCTTGTGTCTACCCTGATGATGTGATTATTACACGAATGTGCACTTGGGAACTTTTCGCGTTTCATTTTCCCCGTGGACTCATAGGAATATCTTGATCACGCGCAAAATTGTGATCCTTTCCAATATATATATATATATGAGTACACTCGCTGGAAATATAAACACAGAAGCTCCAAGTGTTCGGCTGTATTTCAAGCTTTGAAAATGACTTGAAATACGGTCGGAAACTTGATGGGTTCTGTGTTTATTTTTACCAGTTATTCATATCAGTGCTTCACGTGCTCAGGGGTCGTACCTTTGTGTTCAAGGGTCGTGCTTTCGTGCTCAAGGGTCGTACTGTCGTGCTCAAGGGTCGTACGTGCTTGCTTAAGGGTCGTACTTGAGTGCTCAAGTGTCGTACTGTCGTGTTCAAGGGTCGTATGTGCTTGCTTAAGGGTCGTACTGAGTGTTCAAGGGTCGTACTTGTGTGCTCAAGCGTCGTACTGTCGTGCTCATAGGGTCGTGCCTTCGGTACCTAAGGTTCTCTAGGACACATTCTCCATACGACCGTTTTTCTCCATACGAGCGGTTTTCCGAAAGACGCATCAAATACGATAAATGATTTGGTCATGAGTGGTGCTGATTTTATATATTTTTGGCCGTGGGTTGAGACTTCCAGGGATAATCTCTTGATTGCTTTCGTTATTTTTCGATGAGAATAGTACGATGGCGTCCCTGGTACTTGGCTAGGGTACGTTTTGAAGGTGATTGTCCAAATTATAATTTTTCTTTTTCTCGTTTTGTTTATATATATATATATATATATATATATATATATATATATATATATATATATATATATATATATATATATATATATATAAAATGTCTTTTGCTGAAGCGAGTGGCGACCAGTTGAGAGCAGTGGTATGGAAATTCCTCATTGTATATCCATCTGTCTGTTTATGTAGATGCCTGTCTGTCTATTCATTTACATGCCCGTCTGTATCTAACCCTGTCTCTCTCTCTCTCTCTCTCTCTCTCTCTCTCTCTCTCTCTCTCTCTCTCTCTCTCTCTCTCTCTCTCTCTCTCACCACACCACACACACAGACACACATTAGGAGCCGTACTGTCATGTATGCAAATTCTACCCCCTCATCGTTGCCTCATCTAATTCCTCTCCTCTCCCTATACTCTTCAGTTCCTCTTCCACATTCACGCTGTCATTTCTTAGCCTTCCATTCCGTCGTGTGTTTTTTTGCATCCTCTCTTCCACTGGTTCCTCCGCCATTTCTGCTCTCCTCCACGTCTCGCCCTTCGTGTTTTATCTCTTATCTCTCCAACCACCCACCCGCTCTTATCTCTGCCCGAGCGCGTATCCCTCACCGCCGCCACCCACACTCCCCCCAACTCTCCTACCCCTCTCCCGCCCACCCACCCACTATCTTGTGGTTGTGACGGGGGGGGGGGGTAGGGGGGAGTTTAATTAGGTTTGGGGGCGTTCAAAATCCTCTTCCCTTTAGGTTCGCGAACGCAGTTCCGGGTCCTGAGTCGGAAGTTCGGGGGTCACCTAGAGCGCTGCTCTCTCTCTCTCTCTCTCTCTCTCTCTCTCTCTCTCTCTCTCTCTCTCTCTCTCTCTCTCTCTCTCTCTCTCTAAGTCCTGAACTTACCAGAGGAGTGAGGCAGCAGCAGCAGCAGCCCTCTTCCTTTGAGAGTCCTGGGGGGCTGCTGCCAGCCCCGACCCGCCCCGCCCCGCCCCGCCCCGACCCCCCCCCGACCCGCCCCGCCCCGCCCAGCCCCGCTTCTCTCCTCGTAGACGCTCACGGGAATCGATTCCCAGAGGATCCTACGAACACTCAGGGAACGACACGATGCTTTCAAGACACGCCTTTTGCCCCTTCCTCCTCCTCCTCCTCCTTCCGGAGACACTTGGGATACGCGCTTGCAGCGCGCGCGTGACGCGAGACTAATGCACTAAGCCACTGACGCGCTCGGGACGCACGTCTGACGCACCCCAGACGCGTTACGCGCTGGATGTACCCACACTCGGAGGTGGTGTTCGTGTGGTACATCCATTACAATTTTCTGACATGCGCTCAAACGCGGAGACGTGACGCTGTGGACTTGGATTTTAAGCTGATGCACTCACGGCACGACACGCGTCCGGGCTGGCGTGTGACGCACTGGACCAGTACACTTAAACTCATGAAACGATGAAGCTTCAAAACCCCGTCATAACATACACTGTAGATGCGCTCAAAAGGTTCATTAATTCATTTCGGTATATTCTCACAGGTCATATATATAATATATAGATGACAATCACATGTTTTAAAAACGTTTATACCTACTTCTTCTTCATGTATATCAATTGAACTCATATTTATTCGTGTGGTCTCCCCTGATGATGTTATTAGTAACACGAAAGTGCCAGTGGGAACTTTTCGTGTTCCATTTTCCCCGTGGAGCATAGGAATAGAATATATATATATATATAATATATATATATATATATATATATATATATATATATATATATATATATATAATATACTTTTAAATTCAACATATTAGCACTACAATTACATTTGCCCTGTATCGCATTATCTTGCTTCTAAGTGTGGACAGTGGTGGAATTTCTGCCTCGCTTCAACATGCTGATGTATGATATGGCTCATATATTATATATTTCTTTCGTGTGTTTAAGGTGCCATATAGTGTATAAATTGATGCTGAGGGAGCAGAATGTGAATGCATATTGCAACCCAAGCGAGTGAAGTCTGATTTACCTTCGGGTTAAATCCGTCTATGATATGTCCCAGTAAATTGTGTGTGTCAAAGTGCGGTTCGTAAAAAGAAATTGAGTGTGACGGGGAAAGTGATTTACGAAAGTGTAAAAAAGTAAGAACGTGTTTGACGCATTTTACGTCCCTACGATTCACGGCGCCTCATGTCAACATGTGTTCATGACCTAAGTGTGAGTGCATGAAGGAAGGTACAGTGCATTGGAGGAAGTGCCACTTCAGTTTATTGCTGGAGTCTTGAGTGCCTGAAGGCACTGCTGGGAAGGCATCTGGAACGTTGAATTTAAGACTGCGTCTCGCTGGAAATTTAAAGGTCAGGGTAAGGGGAGGGGAGGGGGGGTGAGGGGAGGTGGGGTGAGGGAAGGTGAGGGGTGGCGAGGAGGATCTCGGCCAGTCAGGACTTCCAGTGCAAAACTTATCGTTGAGAGGAGAGAGAGAGAAGAGAGAGAGAGAGAGGAGAGAGAGAGAGAGAGAGAGAGAGAGAGAGAGAGAGTGGGGAGGAAGAAGGACTTGCAACTTAAGTCATTAAGTAGCGAACTTTCCGTGTTCAACTTGATAGCAATGTCTTACCACAATAGTAACTTTTGTTGACGTTGAAGTTTTTTTTCAGCTTTTTTTTTGTTAACGTGTTTCGGTAATGTACACTAAGTTCGATCCGTTCCTTTTATTGGTGTACTGACGTATACATAGTTCGACTTGTACTTTCCATTCGTTTATTTGTGGTGATTATTTTTTTTTATATATGAGATTTTGATCAGCTTTTTATCAGTTTTCAAAGCTTGTCTAAGCTTTTTTGTAGCTTGTTTGAAATTCACGTAAGAATGTTAACTTTTAACGTCGTTTTAATCTCTGGCGTCTGTTACAGACTAGAAAATGAAGTTTCAGCTTTCATTATGCTGTTATGATAATTCAGTAGCTATTTTTATGAGCTATCTCAGAAGTTATAAAGTCACTTTTTCGCTTTTTTTTTTCATGAGTTTTAAACCGTCTGCCCTTTTTTTTTTTTTCTAATTTCTCTTTCGTCATTTCATCCCTTTCCTTTCATCTTTGAGGCATTTAGAATTTTTTTAGTTTCTATTTGTCTTGATCTGGCGTTTCATTTCAAACAAATCGAATTTCAGACATGTGTAATTCGTCATGACTCCCAAATGCACTTCACGAAATGGGTCTTACTTTCGGGGGGGGGCTGTTAAAAATGGACAGTTAATTAATGAAGTTATATGTAATGAGTAGAAGAGAGAGAGAGAGAGAGAGAGAGAGAGAGAGAGAGAGAGAGAGAGAGAGGAGAGAGGTTTCCCGTGATTAAGGGTCATTTT
>NC_092269.1:5401727-5414227 GCF_036320965.1 Panulirus ornatus
TTAAAAAGAGAGAAAGAGAGGGAAATTCACGGGCAGAAGATGGAAAACGCGTTGCCGGCGATGGGAATTGCAGAGCGTGATTTGTAGCTGTGGTTTTGACATTCGAAATATATATATACAGACACACACACACTGGTTGTTAGTCAGGGGAGAACTACTCTATTTTGCTGGAAAATGCACCGCGGACTGGACCGGCAACGTGGAGTGTATTGAACCTTAGAGAGAGAGAGAGAGAGAGAGAGAGAGAGAGAGAGAGAGAGTGGGGAGGCGGGCAAGATAAACATGTGGTTTCCTTCGTACATTTGAAATACATGTTATGAAGTTAAGAAACGATGTAGTTTTGCGTTAGTGAGGCGATATACTTTATGTATTCCCTTTTCAATGCGATTTCGACTTTCGATGTGTTGCGCGCACGTGCACTCTTCATCTCATGTGATTATTAACTTTTGCGGAACTGGCCTCCAATTATCCAGATTTAATAATCGGCTTTGTAACTACATGTAACAGTGATTCCATTCACCAGTTAATATACCGCGTTCGCCTGTGATCATTCACCTGCAGATTCATTGATTAAATGGTAGTTTCCTTTTCACTGACGCGGCCTCTGTTTCAACAGGCAATACCATGAACTGATTGTTCATGAAAATTTTGGAACAGGATGCGAACACTGGGAGTTGGGATCGGTGATGTGTTAGAGTTTGTTAGCTTCGGGATATGTGGGGATGTGTTGTTGTTTTTTTTTATGATGAGGCGTTGATGTGTCCAGATGTGGAGGGTTTCAGGAAGGGACTCAGAGGAGGCGTTGGGCGAGCGGAAGGGCCCTCCAAGACAGATGGATTGATCAAGCGCGCGCACACACACACACACACACACACACACACACACACACGATACGTCACTTTCATCCGCCTAACAGGGACTTGGACATCATCATATCACAACCACTAAACAGTCAACAGACCTCACACAGCACGTAAAGGACGTCTTCAACCAACGATTCCCATCCTTCACATTACAAGTTCATCAACAATCACGAAACGACCGCCCTCCTAACATAGTCTCTAGAATACCATTCCACCAGATATACGTATATATACTTACCCATCCGAAACAACGCTCCCCAGTCATGTACGAGTTACACTTTCATCTTATTTTAGCCCACCATCCCGGAGACATTGAGCCATTTGCTCTTCAGTTCTCGTGTATCCACTGCATAAAGACATACTCACAGCGAATGAAGGTAGGTATTATGTACTCTGCACATTTAAGATGTGCGGACTGGGTAGAAGAAGGAAGAGGCGTCGCATTAGCGATGCGTGTGATTAGGAACCAAAAAAGGAAAGGGTGAGGCATGATTTGATGAGCATACATGAATATCTTGCATAGGGAGTGAAGGGAGGAGAGACGGAGAAGAGAGAAGAAAGACCCGAAGACCTCTTTTTGAGTGAGGGGGGGTTGACCTTCAGTGAGGGGGGGGAAAAGAGTTGACTTTGAAAAAACAAATGGCTTGGTCGTAGTCATTAGAGAAGACAGGTGTTGTAGGTTGATATATATACACCACCTGGTCTTTGTCCAGAGCGTTACGTCTGGCATTATGAGAAGAGAAGATTTTGACCTTTAGTGTCATCACGTTACGACAGTGCTCCGGTCTCTGTGGCGATTTTCCCCTTAGGGAGGATGAATGCCAAGGAGGCTAATGGGACCTGATGGCTTCTAATGACTGGTTACCAAGATCCTCCTCCATCTCCTCCCTCGTGATTGGTCGCTCCTCTTGATTGCCTTGAGATGGGGTTGGGAGCCTTCGAGGTACATGGCCTCGTTAGTACACTGACGAAGACTTCATAGGGTTTTTTTTTTTTTTTTGGAGGCAGGACCTGTGTGTGCGTCAGTATTTTAAGAGTGAGTGACAGGTCACCTTAATGAACCTGTGCCGAATGAACTGGACCCGGTAATTGATTCGTAACCTTTTGTAATTAGTCGGCTGAAACCGTAATTTGAATTTAATCATGCGATTTTAAGTTCAGCGAGATAATGAGCTGGTTTTTTTTTTTTATTATTATTCTGTTGGGTAGAGCTGTTGAAAATTAGAAATTATTTAGATTAGGTAGAAAAGTTAATTTGCTTCAGAATTAAGTTGTTCATTGATATTAAAAAGAAAAAACTAGATTGTCTCAGCAGCAGTTTATGAAAATAGTCGGGAATGAAGTTTCAATGTTTCTTTGAATATGAAACTTGAATCATGAACACAGAACTGCTTACAATTATTGGTTCTGTTTCTAATTTCAGATTACTATTACAAGTCTATATACGTAAATGAATGGAAGTAATGGTGTTACACCTGAAAAACAACCACCCCTACCCCCCAACTTCTCACCGGTTCAACACACACACACACAACACACACACACACGCACACACACACACACATACGCGCGCGCATGCAAGTGGTAAAACCGCGAGCGAAAAGTTATCCCCAAAGACTCTCTGTGTCCATTAGCTGACGGAAAAGTACTTTGCACGGCGTCTGTGCCAGTGTCTATCGTTGGCTCAAGTCTCCAGGAACCCCATGAATAGGGGTCCTGGTGTCTTATAATGATAATGATAACGATAACAATGATGATAATGATGATAAGGGAAGTTTATTTCGTCTCTGCTTCCTCTTTAGGCTGCATATGTTCAGAAGGATGTACAAATTGACGTGTTGAGAAGGTGTTGGGGGTTCAGACTCCTCGTGTAGAAAGAGACCTTGTCCGGTTTTATCAGGGGTACCGACTGACCCAGCTTGCTTCAGTGGGAGAACACGACAATAATGTCCTCGAGCACGACTCTGCGACCCTTGAACACGACGGTACACTCGAACACTACTTGCATGACCATTGAACACGAAGGTACACTTGAGTACGACTGTACGACCTTTGAACGCGACGGTATGGTCCTTGAGCACGACTGCACGACCCTCGAACACGAAGGTACACTTGAGCACGACTGAACGACCCTTGAACACGACAGTCCAGTCCTTCAGTACTACGGTACTTAACCCATGGGGGTCAAGAGACCCGGCTATCGTACCTACGTCATGCTCAAGGATCGTTACCATCGTGCTCAGGTATCGTTACCATCGTGCTCAGGTATCGTTACCATCGTGCTCAGGTATCGTTACCATCGTGCTCAGGTATCGTTACCATCGTGCTCAGGTATCGTTACCATCGTGTCAGGTATCGTTACCATCGTGCTCAGCCGTCGTTACCATTGTGCTCAGCTGTCGTTACCATCGTGCTCAGGTATCGTTACCATCGTGCTCAGGTATCGTTACCATCGTGTTCAGCCGTCGTTACCATTGTGCTCAGCTGTCGTTACCATGTGCTCGTTCGTTACCATCGTGCTCAGGTATCGTTACCATCGTGTTCAGCCGTCGTTACCATTGTGTTCAGCTGTCGATACCATCGTGCTCAGGTCTCGTTACCATCGTGCTCAGCTGTCGTTACCATCGTGTTCGGGAGGTCGAGGCGTGCACCCACCGCGTTACACAGCTCCTCCTCACACAGACCTTGGCACAGATGACCATTTATATATACCTGTACCTCAGGTTAAGGGGGAGCCAGGGTGATTGACGCGACTTTGGCACTGATCGACATTGATTTTTCTTCTTTTTTTTTCTCTCTCCTGCGACGGTGTCGACTGCTGTCTCTCTCTCTCTCTCTCTCCTTTTTTTTTCTCTCCTGCGACGGTGTCGATTGCTGTCTCTCTCTCTCTCTCCTTTTTTTTTCTCTCCTGCGACGGTGTCGATTGCTGTCTCTCTCTCTCTCTCTCCTTTTTTTTCTCTCTCCTGCGACGGTGTCGATTGCTGTCTCTCTCTCTCTCTTTTTTCTCACCAGCACGTGTGGTACGATGCGGTCCAAGGACTTCATCGTTTTTTCCCTCGGGTATGATGAGGTCAGGGCCCTCGGATTTCCATTGCCAAGGGATTGCTGTCTCTCTCTCTCTCTCCTTTTTTTCTCTCCTGCGACGGTGTCGATTGCTGTCTCTCTCTCTCTCTCTCCTTTTTTTTCTCTCTCCTGCGACGGTGTCGACTGCTGTCTCTCTCTCTCTCTCTCCTTTTTTTTTCTCTCCTGAGACGGTGTCGACTGCTGTCTCTCTCTCTCTCTCTCCACCAAGCTACTGTGGTTAGGAAGAGGATCCAAGGGGGACTTAAGAGGTGG
Source organism: Panulirus ornatus (assembly GCF_036320965.1). NCBI lineage: Eukaryota > Metazoa > Arthropoda > Malacostraca > Decapoda > Palinuridae > Panulirus > Panulirus ornatus. The sequence goes on from NC_092269.1 coordinate 5,405,927, forward strand.
TAGTTGCCCTGGGTTATTGATGAGGTGGACGGGCGCCTCGGGGGATTCCATTAGCCAAAGGGGGGGAGGGAGGGGTTGTTGGGGTTGTAATAGAGTTGTAACGCCCCGTGGGCAGTTAATGTGATTCTTGTGGCAAGTTAGACAGTCTCGTATATCTTCTCCAGACCCATTTTGGGAGAGTTAAGAGCAATATTTCTCGCGTACTCTTCTCATTTGAGAAGTGTTTTTTTTAGGTACTAGATGTGTCAGATTGTTAAATTCAACCTGCCATCTGTAAAGATTTTTTTTTTCTTCTAAGCCTGTTGTTGAAATTGGCCTTTGCCACTTCTAAAAAAATTTAGATAATGGGAAAACCCCATCCGTTGACCACCAACTGAAGTGAAAGATGGGTATTCCAATTCGTGTGCTCGGACGCATATTGCTTTCTGCTTGTTCATTATCCTTTTTCCAAGTTCACCGTTGTTCTACCTAGCGTCGTCCGTTCGTGTTGGCTCTCCTTGCATCCGGCCGTCCGATGTATCCGACCCTCCGTATTAAAAAAGGCTTTCCTCTTCCTCCCTTTCATTCGGACATGGCTATACCGCTGCCCTAATTTGTATGTTTTGATTCGACCAGTCACACGGTTGGAGTGTGATATGTTCGAATTTTGTCGGCGTTGCTGACTTCCACGTCGTCCTAAACATACGCCATATCATTCAGTTATTCGTAAATTTAGATGATTCATCATCTCTACGTGGCAGAGTAGATAATGGATCCCCCAAGCAATAAGAAGAGGCCGTGGTGAAATGTGGTCTTGGCCCTCCACAAACTTTTGTGATAAAAAGTGGAGACTTGCAAGACTGTCATGTAACTCACTGTGGGTAGGAAATTCTCTCCGGTACAGAGAGAGAGAGAGAGAGAGAGAGAGAGAGAGAGAGAGAGAGAGAGAGAGAGAGAGAGAGGTAAGAGTGTGTGTGTATGCATCTAAGAGATGGGATGCGTGTGGAGTTGACCCGTGTTTACCCATTTCCCGCCCAGTCTGAAACATGTGATGCATCGGTCTCACACCTTGTTTGAAACATTCAGATGCCTTGCACGCTCAACTCGCCCATGAATTCTCTTAATTACTTTATTACTAAAGAGGAAGAAAAACACAAATCTTAAATCCCTTCCGTTTGAAGTTTCCAGTTCTATTACCTGGTCCTTTTCTACTCCCGCCTTTGAAAACCAGAGCCTCAGTCTGATCGCTTAATATCATTTAAGAATCTTTTACGTCGTCGTAAAATCCCTTAGTCTTCGTCTGTGTCTTTAAAGAGGAGAATTGCCATGCTCTCATCAGCCTCTCTCTCTCTCTCTCTCTCTCTCTCTCTCTCTAACACGCCTGGTAAGCCTACCATGGGTGGTGCCCCATGTTTGGGTGATCATGGCCCTCACTAACAGGCCTGAATGAACCCGCTGGCCGTGTCCATATCCGGGGGACATGGCCTTCATTGATAGGCCCAATGAAGGCCCTTCGTGTTCATCATCATTTTTTCCTTGCGCGTGACATTTCCCTCCTCTGCTGCCAGGGTCATTAAGGCCGTTGTTAGGGTATAACCACTCATCGAAAGATCTTGAGCACATTCTACACGTGTTCAAGAAAACTCCAAAGATCATATATATATATATATTATATATATATATATATATAATATAATATATATATATATATATATATATATATATCACAATCACATGTTTACCAAATGGCGTCCTAGCTTCGTCTCTTCGATGTATATCAACTGACTGTTATATTTCTCTCTTGTGTCACCCCTGATGATGTGATTATTACACGAAAGTGCACTTGGGAACTTTTCGTGTTTCATTTTCCCGTGGACTCATAGGAATATAATATAATATATATATTATATATATATATATATATATATATATATATATATATATATATATATATATATATATATATATATATAATATGCCTCTTCATATACGGTTTTTGCTATTTACGTGTCATAACCTGAGAACGATACGATTGAAAACAGCTATTAATATACCACTTTACGTTACCCGACGCTGCAGGAACAATAGTAGCTTGGAGAGGACAGATGAGGAGAGATAGCCCGGTCCAACGAGGTTTCTTTCCTGTGTGTTAAACCCCCTAGCGCCAGGAGTGAGTGGAGTGTGAGGCGAATGAGGGACTCTTGTCTCCCGTGCCTAATCTCACAGCGTCACTTCTCATGGCCTCATTACTGCCTTGCTTCCCACTCCTCCAACTCAGACGTGTTCCTCATTCATCACTCTACATCATCATCATCATCATACCCAACTCCCCATTATTCATCCCCCATTCCTACTACCATTTTCTCCCCCATACAGTCCCCATACCTGAGACATATAGACAGACACACGTATGTTAGACACTCATCGTTACCCAGACTCGTTGAACGACATTCAGACTCGTTAACTCGAATGACAGCTTGTTTATATCTTGCGCCTCATCATCTCTACTATGGGCGTCGTGGTATAGGGGTGTGCCTAAGTGGCAGCCAGACGCGCGTTTCACCTCTCGAGTGTGCGTGAATATTGATGCTCAAGGGTCGTTGGCCGGCCTTGAGGGAGAGAGAGAGAGAGAGAGAGAGAGAGAGAGAGAGAGAGAGAGAGAGAGAGAGAGAGAGAGAGAGAGAGTTAGCCAGGGTCGTGGGATTGCCTTATCTTGCCTCTCTCTCTCTCTCTCTCTCTCTCTCTCTCTCTCTCTCTCTCTCTCTCTCTCTCTCTCTCTCTCTCTCTCTCTCCACTCTGGTTTGGATTTTCAAAAAAAAAGAAAAGTGATATTTTTTTTTTTATTTGTCACTGTGTCATTAACAAAAAAATGTCGGGCACAAATTATAATTTTTATACATTTCTTCTTCATCACTTTTTAATTGAATTAGAAAGAGCTGTATGATTGGTAATATTAAGGCTTCAGCAATATTTGTCTTATATATATATATATATATATATATATATATATATATATATATATTATATATATATAAAATTATATATATATATATATATATATATATATATAAAAATATATATATAATATATATATATATATATATATATATATATATGTATATATCTTTCTTTTTCTTTCGTACTATTCGCCATTTCCCGCATTAAAGAAGAAACGTGCTTTGTGTTTTTTCAAGTATTGATAAATTCAATTTTTTTTCCTTCAAATAAAGCAAAAAACATTTTAGGATGATGATTTGATTTCCAGAAGTATGAGTCGGTTTCATATATTACATGAATTACATTGGAATTGTGTCCCTAGGGTGAGTCATGTAATTAGTAAGCATGTGCGTGATTACCCTTTTTGTAATCAGTATGCATGTGCGTGATTACCTTTTTGTAATCAGTATGCATGTGCGTGATTACCTTTTTGTAATCAGTATGCATGTGCGTGATTACCTTTTTGTAATCAGTATGCATGTGCGTGATTACCTTTTTGTAATCAGTATGCATGTGCGTGATTACCTTTTTGTAATTAGTATGCATGTGCGTGATTACCTTTTTTGTAATTACTTCGTGCAGGAGAGAGAGGGCGTTCTACACTCATGAGGCCCAGTCTCTTTTGAACTTTCTCTACTGTCGTGACAACTTTTTGAGACTTTCCTTTGTTCGGTGTCCACATTTGTCGTCTCACAACTATTCCGTTCATTTTGTACTCTTGTATGAATACTAATTTGCATCTTTTCTTCTTTTACCAAGTTTGTTATTTCATGTTCTGTTTTCTGTGTGTTATGTTCTTGCGTTTTTCGAAGAACTGTTCACTGTATACGACGTCTCGTTAAAAAAAGAAAATTGATCAAGTTACCCCTCACTCCTCTCTCTTACTTGATGGGCGAATTTAAGCCCTCTGAGGATATGATACACCAGGAATATTCATTTAAGTAAATATGATAAGCCGGACACATAGTAAATTCGATAAACTTTGAATATTCGTATAAATGAATATGATAAACGTGGAATATTCATGTAACATCATGCCATGTTAGGTATACAAAAAAAAAAAAAAAATGTCACAATGAACGAAGGTATTAAAACCACATTTCGCATTAGCTAGGAATGTATTAACCATGGGATATTGCAGAGTGCAGAAGACACGGTGAATTATTGACCTACAGAGCTGATAAGGGCAATGGTAATCACGGGTAGTTAGGTGCACGATACAGCCCTTGGCAATCGTCAATTTTTTGAAAGAATATATTTGCATAGATGTTGTTACAACCCCCCACATATGTAGTTATAGATGCGTTGCTTTCTGAAGCTATTGTCTACGTGTATTGTATCGTGTATATATATATATATATATATATATATATATATATATATATATATATATATATATATATATTAATTTCCCCGAGTTCTACCGAGTTCTGTGGTTTTTTGTTGCCCGCCTGCCGAGTTCTGTGGTTTTCTGTGGCTCACCAGCCGAGCTCTGTGGTCTTCTGTGGCCCACCAGCCGAGTTCTGTGGTCTTCTGTGGCCCACCCATCTGCTGGGCCGCAGCTCGTGGTCTTCTGTGGCCCACCCACCTGCTGGGCCGCAGCTCGATGGTGAGGAACCTGCTTCTCAGGATTTCATGTAAAAATGCGTTTTTGGTGGATTTATGATAATGATGATGATAATAGTAATCATAATTATGATAATGATAATAATGGTAATACTAATAATAATGATGATAGCAATAAGTGTAATTATGGTTATAATGACTTTATCATCATCATCATCAAGTGCCTTAATGATAATGTTGATAATGATAATTGTAAATGATAACTATAGTAATGATCATAATTGTAATAGATACTAATAGTAATGGCAATGATAATAATTGTTCGTTGAATTCAACTGTAGCCAACTTCTGAAAGTGACCTGAGTAAATACGTACAACATAAACAAAAACTTTTTTAATGGTATGCATATAATTTGCGATTATTTTACGTTATTTTTAGTGCGTGTGTTGTTGGCCAGGGTTTGTTCACGTGGGTATAATTGTGTATGTGTGTATATATATATATATATATAAATATATATATATATATATATATTATATATATATATATATATATATATATATATATATATATATATATATATATATATATACATTAGGAAGTGGTGATTTTGAGACTCCTGTGTCCGTATCTCTTTCTTCTTGTTTATATATCTTTTGAATAATCATCTCGGACCAATTTCTGTGGAAGACTCCTGGTGCTAAAACCCAGAACCTTTCAAAAGGCTCCTGCAGTCGAAGGCTGCGCTACTTCCTCTAACGGGGAAATGGAGACTCTAACCAGACTTTACTGACCGTGATGGAGCCTGACCAAAGGTGGCTTTTCATCGCGGTGTAACCTCGAGCAGGCGGAATCCGGTAACACCTTATTTTTATCATTTTCTTTTTCCTCTTCCACTTATTGTTTATTGCTTCTTATTCGTTGGTGTGTAGGTAACAGGGGAAGAACTGCTCCACTGCCTTCAGTGGCTGTGTCCATAGCTTGGTTCAGGTTTAAACATACAAGGCCAGTCTTCAGTCACATACTTAATGTACGGTCATATATGCAGGTTTATACGTAGATGAAAGTTAACGAGCGCTTCAGCATCCCACTGAATGCTGATGTCACCACTGACCTGCACTTCACCGCCCCAGTGGCCAAGTATACCTATATTTGTGGACCTATTTCTGTTTCCCAGTCCTCAGATGATTTGAGTATTGTCATCACTGAGTCCTGTTTGATTTCTAGTGCCATCAGGCTGAACGATTCCCCTGTCAATCGTATAGAATGCTTAGTATCAACCATTGATGACAAGATCCATGAAGCTATTCAATACGTTTCTGAGAGAGAATTTAAAGCTATGGGTGACATCAACGACCATTATAGACAACCGTGTTACTGAAGGTTAAGTCTTGAAAAGCCTTTGCGGCTCTCGGAGACGATTACAGAGAGGACTTCGTTGGCCAGATGAAGCGAAGGTTTAGGATGATGACTTAATCGAAGTTTTGGGTATGAGTGATTATCAGTCGAACACCCCCTTAAGTACACGTAACGGCAGATATGGTACGGTATTCTGCTGTATTATCGTGTTTCCTTTTGCATAGATTACGGATGTGGAAATGCTATTGTACTGTCCTCCAGCAGATAACCTTCGTCATAGACTATCAGGTCTTCTGTTATCTGGCTTTCCCATGTCCTCCCATGTATTACTGTCCTTCAGCAGATAACCTTCGTCATAGACCATCAGGTCTTCTGTTATCTGCTTTCCATGTCCTCCCATGTATTACTGTCTCACAATACTCGCATAGACCTCAGTCTTCTGTTATCTGGCTTTCCCATGTCTCCCATGTATTACTGTCCTCCAGCAGATAACCTTCGTCTAGACAAGTCTTTGTATGCTTCCATGTACTCCATATTAGTCCTCAGCAGATAACCTTCGTAATAGAACCATCAGGTCTTTCAAGTAGTGTCTGTGTACAGGGGACACGGTACTTCTAACTGGCGTGTACTTAAAATCCACTTGCCATTCTCATCCCGCATGGAAATCTGACTCGAAGGGCTAATGGAAAGCTTTGAATTTCGTTCCGCCAAAGGGAACTCGACACCTCCACTAAAAGGCAGGTCAGTTTTCGTCTCCAGTGAGATAAAAGGTTAACTTCGTAAATCACGTCTCCAATGAGGATCCATCTTGTCCTCCCACACTGCGTTAGCAGCGAGGAAGGGGATGTTAATTGCAGCTTACGGGAGAGGAATGTTAACTGTTGTTAAGATGCTTCGGATGGAAGGACGGAATGTTAACCTGCCCAGCCATTATAACTCGTGCACTCAGGGTGAACCTGTGAAGCTTTATGTGTAAGTTAATGGCGAGTAGCGCTGTGCCAGCGGGTTATATACACACGCCCTTGTTCATGGCGGTGGCAGTGACCCAAATTGGTAGTGGTGTTAAATGTCTTTCCCAGGCATTGGTGGTCGTCCAGTCGGCTATAATTGTAGGTACTTTAGCCGAGGGGAAGGCTAATCCGGCTCGGTACTGGCGGAGGGGGAGAACGCATGTGTCACACGGGGTAGATAATGGTGGCGCCCTTTTTTTGACTTCGTTCTGCATCCCGTAGACTCACAGACAATTTGATAACACCTTCTCTGACTCCTCACTGCCGCTCTTGGAGACTCCATTAAGGCACGGGAGTCGAACCTATCGTTCTTAAGAGCACATATCTCTAATGCCAGTAGTGAACGGCGAACCTCACACAAGGATCATTTAAATTGGGTAATTAAAGGTAGACTGTTATTAAGGTAGACTGTTATTAAGGTAGACTGTTATTAAGGTAGACTGTTATTAAGGTAGACTGTTATTAAGGTAGACTGTTATTAAGGTAGACTGTGGTATTAAGGTAGACTGTGGTATTAAGGTAGACTGTGGTATTAAGGTAGACTGTTTGGCCTCCTTCCTTCTACCTTTCCTCACCGAGTTCGTCAGTATTCCTCAGTCGCGTAAAATGATACACTTCCCTCCGTCAGAGACCTTCGTTGAAGTAGGTGTCTGGTTTTTTTTTTTCTTTTTTTCTTTTATCTTTTTTTTACCCAGTTCGGCGCATCGTCTGGCGGCGTTCGAAGCGAATTCTGCGTTCGACTATGGCGCTGCTCCTCTGTAAATGCAAGTAAGCGTTGTGTATAGAGATGTATTATGCACACAGAGCTTCTCTCTCTCTCTCTCTCTCTCTCTCTCTCTCTCTCTCTCTCTCTCTCTCTCTCTCTGTAATGGTGAATTCTTACCTTTCGAATCACAACCCTGCCAAGAATTATGTCGGGGTTCCATGATTTTTAATCTGTTCTCGGGTGTGTGATCGCTTACGTCTTGGTGATTTTTAATTTCAGTCTCTCTCTCTCTCTCTCTCTCTCTCTCTCTCTCTCTCTCTCTCTCTCTCTCTCTCTCTCTCTCTCTCTCTCTCAATCTCAGTCTCTCTGTGAGAGAGGAATTATTCACGTTTCCCTAGTTTTTTTTTTCTCTTGTTTCTTCTTGAATGTAAAAATCCTCCACGTGAGAAAGCTCACGGAGCCTCTGTTTCAGCTGGGTGCTTCACACATCTGCTATTTGGTAAAAAAAAGATTTTTTACGAATTCGTGAATCTCTCTCTCTCTCTCTCTCTCTCTCTCTCTCTCTCTCTCTCTCTCTCTCTCTCTCTCTATCTATCTATCTATCTATCTATCTGTCTATCTGCCTATCGTGTATTTTTCATACGTACTTACAGACTGAAGTAATTAAAAGTGTTGGTCGAGAG
>NC_092269.1:5419227-5479227 GCF_036320965.1 Panulirus ornatus
GGTTGTTTGTGGGTGTGTGGGTGTGAGGGTTTGCTTCGTAGGTATGTGGTTAGAAGCATAATGGAAGTGGTTGGATGCAAGGTGGGAGGACATTCGAGATATGCTAAGTGGACTACGTCAGGGTAACTTTGTGGGAACTCCAGGTGTTTTTACAGGTGAAGAATATTCCTTCCAGTGCCTGATGGTAATTACTTAATGCCCTTGTAAATCGAGCTGGGAAAAAGCACGGGGAGAGTTTTTCTTTATGGATGTGATGATCTTAGATTTTCATATCGGAACTGGATGATGAAATGCCCCAATTGGAATGGACCGGTAAGGTTCCCACTTAGGAGAATGGACCGGTGAAGTATCTGCAGAGGAACGGACCAGCGAAACGTCAGCGGAGGTACACAGGAGGCGAGTAATTAATAGAGCTTCCCTGGGGTTTGGGCAGTATATATATATGCCCCATAAAATACAAGGGGAGAGAGGCGTATCGTGAGGTGCCAAAGGACTGTGCACTATAGGTGATGGCAGACTGCTCATGAGCTCCATTTAGATGGATTATTATCCTTTCATAGAAATCCAGCATCGCATCATGCAGCAGCCTGTGGATGAAAGCATTGTGTGTGTTTTATAATGAAGGCGAGCGTTATGAACGAAGAGCTCGGGGAAACGACACCTAGGGAGAGAGAGAGAGAGAGAGAGAGAGAGAGAGAGAGAGAGAGAGAGAGAGAGAGAGAGATGAGTGTCCCTCGCGGGTGGACTGGTGATAGAACAACTGATAACGTAGTGAAATAGTGCGGTATGGATGTTCCTCATTGATTGCGAGGGACGGACTGGTAAGCTGCGGAGAGTGACGGGTGTCTGCTCTCTGTCTGAGTTGTTGGGTCGAGGACATCAAGTGTCGTTAAGGTATTACCAGCCACCTTCCTCAGTAAGAGAAGAGTCGCTGATGTTTTGAGAGTCGTAAGGGAGTTCATCAGAAAAGAGTAGGTTAGTGGAAGAGACCGTGGCGGACCGATGTAAACTCTCTTCTTCTTCATTTGGAATAAGATACTTTTGATTCGTAGTGACTTCCGTTTCATGTGGTTGCGCCGCATTCTTTTTTTGTACTTCATCAGCTATCCACTTCATCATTATCCATGATTCACGCTTTGCTATAAAAATTTCCCTTAATATAGGACGTGAACCTGCCAGAAGTTTGAAGCCCTGGTGGAAATGATGCAAAATAAACCAGATCTTTATACCTGGAAGCAATTGTACACATTCTCCTCTGAGCCATCCTCGTTGCTGTTGCCTGTTGTGTTTTGCAGAACTTGAGTTACTGGCTGACGAGTGAGGAAGGGGGGAGTTGGAGGAGGACCTTGAGAGTTTAAGAGGGGAGGAGGTGGTCGAAGTGGGTAGTTGTGCTGCACAAGTGCCCTCGTCTTTGAGAGCATCAGTCTCGGTTCTCGTAGTGTAGGTCTCCGAGGAGGCGTCAGGGTCAAAGGGAAATTAAGAGCTCCATTTCCAGGGGAGTTCTTGAGGTGCCAGCAGGTCCGCTTGTCCGCAGAGGTTGTGTCTGGTTGTTGAGTTGGACGGTATCGTCAGACATGTCAGGTCCTCGACTGCGTATCACCACCACCACCACTGAGGCGGTCGTACGACTCCAGCGCCCAGTCATTCCGACAACACTCGGGAGGGGAAAGAAACAGGCAAGCGACGGGGGTGTCTGGAAGAATAAATCCATGAATGATTAATTTCAAAGGAAAAACTCTGGGCTACAACACGCTATCTTCTCTCCCCCTCACTCGTCCCCTTCTTCCAGTGTCGCCTCCTTCTCCTTCCTCCTCTTCCTCCTCCTCCTCCCGCCAGGCCAGCGAGGTTGGGCAGAGAGAACATGGAGGCTCCAGACCCGTGGTGGCCTTCGACCGCACTGGACGTCACTCCGGTCCAGCTCCACACCGCACCACCCCACAGTTTTCACTGTTTCTCACACCTGTACCCTCGCCTGGATTATACCGCTGCTGTTCCTCAACTGCTGTTCGTGTGCTCTAGTGCTGCAAGCTGTGATATATATATATATATATATATATATATATATATATATATATATATATATATATATATATATATATATATATGCTGTTTTCACAGACGTTTTCTGAGTGTCATTAAAAGTGGGGGAAAGTATGATGGTGTTATCAGATCAGTGTACGGTTTTTTAAACGACAGAAACTCGATAAAACACGTTACTGTGTTCTTTTTTTTCCTCCCCGATTCACAACCGTTTCACAAAGTTGTCATTGTGTTTGTTTGCATCATACATTCATGTGGAAAAGTCATGAAATGTATGAATATGGAAATACCCACCCAAGCGTCGCATGACGCTCGAACAGAGAGAACGGAAAATCCAGTGCATTGTGAAGGAAAAATTCTTTATGTCATGCTAGCAGAAGAGAGAGAGAGGGAGAGAGCGTGGTGTGTGTGTGTGTTGGGAGCTGTTGAGAGCGTTGAAAAGGTTGCTGTAGGAAATTGCGTTTTATGAATGAAAACATGTCAGCTCCCGCATGCTATGAACCTCTCTCTCTCTCTATATATATATATTATTTTTTTCCTTCTATTCGTGTCACTCTCGAAGTCCTCTGCATCCCTGTGTCTGCGTTTGCGTGTGTGTGTGCGCCTTCCTGAAAATGTGACTTAGGGAAAGACTTGAACAGAGTGAGATTTCCCACGGGCGTATCATCCCTCTGCGATGTGTTCGGGAAGAAATTATGAACATTCTCTTCTCGCTTTGTTGACACGGGACTTCCTCTCCTGCACCTTTAAGAGAAGCCTGTGGATGGTGTATTAAAGGGCACACACACACACACACACACACACACACACACACACACACACACACACACACACACACACACGGTTTATAAGCCTCTCTGTTCATGTAAGTTCTTAGAGTGCAAAGGAGAAACAATTCTTTATTTTTAACCCTCCTCCCTCCCTCCTGCCCCACCCCATCTCCCAACACTCTGTTCCTGCCTGCGGACATTGCGCAAAAAAAAGAAGAAAATACAGGAGAGAGACGAAGAGTTGCAGGGTACACAGATATATTCTTTTTGTGCACACACACACACACACACACAACAACGTTCCAGAAGGCTTCCGGGATGGGCGCGATATATTTCGCTTTCAAACCCACATTTCCAGGACGTACTTCTTCGCTACAAGGAGATACGACCATTGTTTCCAGACGCGTGATAGTCCTCCCAGGTGGCACGATGCCTTGTCCTGGATAAAAGCAACGCGTCCTGGATTTAAAGGCCCAAGTGGTCAGACGTTGTTGCCCTGGAGAAGAACAACGCGCGTCCTGGATTTAAAGGCCCAAGTGGTCAGAAGAAGTTGTCCTGGAGAAGTCCTGGATTCATCCCAATGTGACCTGGATAACAGCAACGTCTCCTGGATTTATCTATCCCAAGTGTTACGATATTGTGACCCGGATGATAACAACGTGACCTGGATTAATCCCAGGTGCTACAACCCATGTGTTTTGGATATACCTGACGTGTCCTGGATGTTTCCCCCGAAGGTTCATGTGGATAAGTATAGCATTAAGACGATAACAGGTTTACTCCATAATTTGTTATAGTATAAAGGTAACATACCGTAGCTGGGGAGGGTGTTATGTTATAGCAGGACGAAGTATTACATATAAACATGTCTCTTTATACGGACTCTGGGTACTGTACTCTGTCCTCATTGGCTCAAAGTGCATTTTAGTACTAAACTTTTGTCATATAAAACGCCCTGCTTCCTTCTTCATGTTCTTACTGTAGTTTACCGTACCAAATGGATGAATATACAGTATGATATATATATATATATATATGTGTATATTCGGCCATTCATTCAGTTACATGTATGAACCGAATGTATTGTTTAAAGTGATTTAAGACGCTCCCTTCCCTTGAGAAACACTTGGAAGTATCCACTTTACCATACATTTTACTGAGGTCATTAACGTCCATACGTAGGCCTGTCTTGTCGTTTAATGCGCGTTTAAATGATGCGATTTTACACCCCCGGACCCCTGTGATAGGTTCCTGAACTTCAAGCTGCGCACCAATCAGGAGCCGGGGAACGTTGGACTCATGCAGTGAGAAGTTTTCACGTACGAGTTTGTACTCCTTTTCGTCCATCGACGGGAATAGGGGCCTTGGCGACTGTGACTTCACACAGGTTTAGTCCGTAACTCACTCTCTCTCTCTCTCTCTCTCTCTCTCTCTCTCTCTCTCTCTCTCTCTCTCTCTCTCTCTCTCTCTCTCTCTCTAAATATATATATATATATATAATATATATATTGTGTTTGTCTTTATTCGTGTTTGTGTACATATTTACATATGCACACGTATGACTTCAAGGCAGATGTGTGTGGTGTGGCACATACTGTGATTGCTCCTGTTTAGGTAGTCAATTGTGTAGGGGCTATAATTAGCCATCAATACCCCCTACCTACCCTTGACCTTTTATAAAGGGAGCTTATGTTTTCGATGGCCTGTGTTCCTCGTCATGTGTTTTTCCCCTTTTTGAGGGGGAGGGGAGGGGAAGAGGGGAAAGGGGGGGAAGAGGAGGAGGAGAGGAGGTTAGGGTAAGGTGGGGGGGGGGGGGTCGATGATCAAGGCTATCAAGGTGGGGTAGTGCTTCTGGTGGCTGTAGCCTCCATTGTGACGACTGCTCTTTGTGGAGTAATTAACTTCGCTCTTTGATGGGTGGATGTTTTCGCATCGATGTACTTTTTGTTGTTGTTGTTGTTGTTGTTCTTTCTTCTTCTTTTCCCTTGTTGTAGGGTGTTTTTTTGTGTTTTTGTTTTTTTGTTTTTTTGGTGGGGAGAGGGGCTTTTGATATGTGTAGCTGAAGGAAGAAGAAGAAGAGGCAGTTTAGTGAGAGGTTTGAATGGACTGAGCCTAATTTTCTTCGAGTGTATATATATATATATATATATATATATATATATATATATATATATATATATATATATATATATATATATATATATGTGTGTGTGTGTGTGTGTGTGTGTGTTGATCCATAAATTTCCTTAGTGTTGTGAAATGGGAAAATTTTGATAGATAAGAGAAAGAAGAATAGGGAAGAAATGAACGTGTTTGAGAATACAAGAGAAGAGAGAGAGAGAGAGAGAGAGAGAGAGAGAGAGAGAGAGAGAGAGAGAGAGAGAGAGAGAGAGAGAGAGAGAGAGAGAGAATTACGGTGGAAGCAAGTCGAGAGATGAGGTACCTTCTGCTGAGCAAGTGTGGCGAGGTGTCAGTGTCTGCTGTGTACTTGGAGGTATGTGTGTATGTGTGTCTGAAGGTTCTATCTTCGGTTGTCAGTATGGACACTAGTGTTGTGACCCTGGAAGACCTGGTCTGTGGGTTAACACTGGTGCTCCCTGACATGGCGTGAATAATTCCAAGGTCTGTGGTTCAGAGATTACCAGGGTTAGCGCCTTCTCTTGATTAGTGGCTGGTAATTTGAATACATTTGCATATACGAAACATCATTTGTCGTAGATATAATTCTTGAGTAATTTTCTGAGGCATTTGTCACTTTGGGGTTATTTTCTCTGATTATTTGTGCCGTGGACTTTTACAGTACTGAATAAGAGTTTGCTGTGTGATTCGTCAATTATATTATGAATATCATTGGATTACTTTGGTGATAGTGGGCCTTAGATTGTTTAATCTCAGATTACCTTTGGCGTCTTCGATTATTTTAAGTATAACACGGACGCTTCAGTCGACTCTTGTGTGTTCTGTTTCTCAAATGATAATGAGCATTGATTACCTTAAGGGACTGTACGTAATGTGCCACACCGTTCGTACGTGAATCTTTGTCATTTAATGCGCTGTTTTTTCCCTTTTAAGAATGACAGCTTTTTCTAAACTTCTAAGTCTGCTGTGGTGAAAAGTTTGCATGCGATGCTTTGTTTCGTTATATATATAATGCACATGAGATCAAAACATTGATTTTTTCATGTGGATGAACAGCTGGATTGACTGTGGATCGACTACAGCAGCCAGGATTCGAACCTATGTGCTCGACCCCCCAAAAAATTACTTACGGTTCATTGTCATTTCTAGACAGATGCGTAGTGAAATCGTACGTAAATGCTTAAAGAATTAATTTGATTATTCACTGAATTGGCATTGCAGTCCATCTCATAAATATGCAACTATTATTTTTTTCGTGCACAAGCCGACGCTTTTGTGTTGGCGAGGGATAATTTGATTTAAATCAGATGAACCTTGGTCGAGAATTTAAAGTTAAGTAATTTGCATATCGAAAGATAAATGATGATGGGTAATCTCTGTTTTTATTGTAATTATTATAGACTGAAGTGTATGTGAGGCGTCAGACGTACAGACACACACAATAACGCATACGCCTTGACGCTTTTGAATTATGTACTCATATGTGCGTACACATACACTCATACATACTCTTAACACACTGTGCATATATACGTACTTTTGCATTCTTGTATATTTTGCATTGGTTCCCAAATGAATTTAATGGTTTATTGATAACTTATACACTGATGCATTCATCATACACTATGCCGATCCTGCATCAATGAATGTGGATTTTCTCTTCCTTCTCGGTTGTTTCTAAGTCCGTCCTCATTTGATTGAGGTCGAGCCTGAGTATACAGCCTCTCGGTTTTCTCATCTCCATTGCGAATTTTTTTGTATGTGTGTTTCCATGTCTTTTCAACACCCGCGTTACTCCACAAGTCATGAGAGCGATCTACCATCGCATCGGCTCACATCTGCATCATGGTAACTTCGCTTTGGCTGCACTCCGTCGCTCACACCCCACCTCTCTCTCTCCTGGGTCATGTGACATCTCATTAATACAAGCATTAAGCTATTAGGGTGACCTTACCTACGCGCTTAAAGCCTTCTGCTTATTTACAGCCTTCCAAAGTATTCGTTTACTTTCCAACGTGTTTTTCCATTATATATTTTTGTCAGTATTCAAATTTTCTCTCCTTTTCTCCTTGTGGACTAAGTTTATTATTTTTTTACTGTTATGTAGGACTATATTCTTGACTCTGTGCCCAGAATTCATCATTCTTTACTGACTCACTTTCTTCCAAGTTCTCTTTCTTATCAGCTACTAACTTGCAGTCTTCATTCCACCGTGTTGTACCTTTCTCTCATCAGTAGCTTTTCCATAGTGCCATTCACTCGCTCAGCCCCCTATCAGCGCAGTCTTCAGGGATCGCCACGTAACCTTAGCTTCCACAGTCTGTTGATTAATAGAAGGTTCTTTTCAGCTTCTCATTGAACTCCTGTTTAAAAGTTAAGTTTTATATTTTCGTTTTTTTTTTTCTTTCTTATCCTCTCTCTGCCTCCCGGCCTTAATTACCCTGGCAAGCGAAGGGCTCGGAACCCAGATAACTGATCTGCTTTCTTGTCTTCGTGAAAGACCAGCAGTTCCTTGGGTGTTGCTTGACGAAGAAGGGGCAAGGTGGCCTCACACACACACACACACACACACACACACACACATACACACACACACACACACACACACCACGCACACACATATCCGTTCGCGTGTGATCACAACAGGACAGGATCTGATGTCCTTTTAGGAAGAGGCCATTTTTTTCGACGCGTCATGAAACGCGCGGACCTCTCTCTCTCTCTCTCTTCCTCTCTCTCTCTCTCTCTCTCTCTCTCTCTCTCTCTCTCTCTCTCTCAGCCATAATCCATCATGTCCTTTGCGTAATTCCTCTCTCTCTCTCTCTCTCTCTCTCTCTCTCTCTCTCTCTCTCTCTCTCGTCTCTAACAGTCCATTCAAACAGCGCGTCGCCACTTGACCTCGCGCGCCGCCTTTCATTTGACACAATTTGACCTAATGGTTGTCCGGTTCGGCTCTTCATTTAATCGTTCGACTCCTCATAAGGACCCAGACACCAGACGGCCTTATTTGATATTTTCTCTTCTCTCTCTCTCTTTTTTAAACCGTGAGCCACCCTTCCCAGCCCCTGGTAATGCCAGTTCAAGTTTCGGGAGTGGTTGACTAATGACTTGGTTCAGCTGTGTGCTGGGTTGCGTGGGGGGGGGGGAGACGGTAGGTCGATGGTAGAGTGTAAGGTTCGGTTGTACGCTGGGTTGCGTAGGGGGGAAAGGGTAGGTCGACGGTAGAGTGCTAGAGCAAAGGAAAAGAAAAAGAAAGAAGATTAGCGGGTGTTGCGAAATTTCGTGAATGTGGAGCACAGTGTTTCGGGAGGAGGAGGAGGAAGGAGGGAGGGTGTGGGGGAGGGAGTGTTTTTTTTTTACTACGCGATGTCTTGTGTGTGTTGCGATGGGTGGGTTGGGGATTACGGATTGTGTTGGCGTTAGAAATCACTTCCCTGCCGAGGGTGGTGGTTGTGGTGGGTCGGGAGAGTCCGTGCAACTGGACATGTGTCGCTGAGTGTTGCAAGCCACGGGTGGCATAGCGAGCGAGTGAGTGGGTGTGTGTGTGGATGTCACGGTTGTCTGGAGATGTCACGGAGGAGGGTGTTAACATGCCAGGGATATTGGAGGAGCTGTTATGGATAGTGTGCAGGGCGGCGAGCGCCTCCTGCACCGACGTGCGTGTGGCGTTGTCGCGTCTCTGTCCAGTCCTCCACGAAGCGAGTCTGAGGTCCTGCGTGTGGAGCGACGGGATCTCTCTCTCTCTCTCTCTCTCTCTCTCTCTCTCTCTCTCTCTCTCTCTCTCTCTCTCTCTCTTCGATCTATTGATCTGTCTAATATCTCTCTCTCTCTTATCTATCTGCCGTCTATCTGTGTCTGCGGAGAGCGATGTGTGAGCGCTCGCTCGGCCTAATGGTAAAATCGTGTCGTAGGTGGCTCTCTCTCTCTCTCTCTTCTCTCTCTCTCTCTCTCTCTCTCTCTCTCTCTCTCTCTCTCTGGGCACAGGTGTCCGCATCAAGACCACATGGAGGGAAAGATGTTCCTAGTTCTAAAGAATTACGAAAATCATTGTTATTGTGGTGAGAACTTTTGCCAAGATTTTCATTTTTTTTTTCTTTTTTTCGTCGGGGGGGGGGGGGGGGATGATGGGAGGAGGTAATTTATTTCAAAATGATTTCTCGTTGGAAAAAGTTTGGCAAGATGTACTTTTACCTAATTTTTTTTTGGGGGGAGGGAGGAGAAAAGTTTTTAAAAATTTACATGTGGGAAGCCTTGTTTTTCCCCCCCCAGAACTGTGACTTGAAGGTATAGTAGTAGTAGTAGTTTCCATTTTCTCATACGTCTCTCTCTCTCTTCTCTCTCTCTCTCTCTCTCTCTCTCTCTCTCTCTTCTCTCTCTCTCTCTCTCTCTCTCTCTCTCCTCTCCTCGTGTCGGGATGGCTAACGAAGGTGGCCCAGTACTATCCACTTGCTGTGGCTGTTCAGCTCCCCTCCCAGACCCAGGTTGCTGTCTTGTACTTCTGCCGTTACATGCTCGTACAGTTGGGTTCCTTTACATTCAGTCTACACACACACACACACACACACACACACACACACACACATACACACACACTCAACATGTAACTCACACGACTCTTGTCTTTATATATATATATATATATATATATATATATATATTATATATATATATATATATATATATATATATAAAGAGTCGTGGTGTTACCGAAGACTTCTCTCCTGCCCAAAGCTGCGCTTTTTGCAGTAGCAGGGAAATGTGGACTCCTTTGGAGTGGGAACTTCTTTGGCAAGATTGTACTGTCAACACAAGGAAAGGTCAGAAAAGGACTTTTCGTCCTCTAAGGCTCAGTCATCTGCTCTGGACGCTACCTCGCTCACGCGGGAGACAGTGAACATGTGTGGGGGGTAAAATGTATATACATATATACATGATTTAAGCTACGTATGTCCGCACTTCATCACAGTTTGCATGTATAAGCGTCCCTTTTTTTTTTTGACTCGTTATCTGGCGGGAAGTAATTACCCTCCATCATTGGGATTGGTGAGTTATTACGAAGTTCCATTTCAATTGTCTATCCATCATTGGCTTGATTTGTGATATGTCCCAGTTGATGAATTAATTAGGCTATTCAAAACTCGCCGGAAAAAAAGGAAATATAGTTGTGGAGCGTTGAGCTAGCAGGGTATATACCTTACTATTCATGGCATTATGTATGGTTTATTTATTTGTTTATTTATTTGTTTATTCATTAAACATGTAAGGCTTATTCTCTTAACGTGCATAACGTTTGTCTTATACACTAAAATTATATACTCCAGTTTTTGTTGATTATTGCATTCATTTATTATCATTTTTATTATTTTATTATTATTATCTATTATTATTATTATTATTATTATCATTATTGTTATTATAGAATAACTAGGCTAGTCTTCGAGGACACCATAGCCCCTCCGGCGGAAAACATAGCTCGCTTTGTTTGCTTTTGGCTCAGCTCTGTTATGTGAAAGGGAACCAGTAAGAAATGTTAAGAGAACAGAATGTCACAGTGAAATACAAAGAAGTCTTAGTATCCCTTTAACAACTTCGCCCAAGGGTATTACTTGTCACTCAAACACCAACAAAAGATCAGAAATCAATCACTTATAAACATATTTCAACATTTTCGAGTACAGGTGTTTTTTTTTTTTGGACAACGTTTGATTAATGAATGTAGACATTTGACATTGACAATTTTTTTTATCCCCCACATGCCATCAGTGATTAGGATCCTTTCCTCCATGCGGGCCACGCCTCTCTATACTAAGGGTGCCCTCAGGGCCCTATGAGGGATCGTGTACGGCCCTCACCTTTCCTCCAGGTAAGGCTGCCCTTACCACTAAGTCCGTCCTGGAGTGCAGTGCGAATATGACCCCCTTCCTCCCCCCTTGAAATTTGTAGCTTTTCATGACGTTGCTCTGGGAACACGAGTTAGGATCCACCTCATGGGAACGCAAGGCAAATCCTCTTCCAGCCTTCCAGCCTCCTGTGGGCTCTCACACCCTGGCTTTCCATCCTCCTGCTCTTCGTCCTCCTTCTCCTCCTCCTCCTCCTCCTTCGCCTCTCCTAGTTCCAGAGTTCTATCCTCCAGTTATCCCATGTTCTCTGTCTCTCTCTCTCTCAAGTACTCCTTCTCTATCCCTTGCTGCAGTTTGGAATATTCTCTTATTTACCCCAATTTTCTTTTATATTTTTTTCACCTGTAATTTTCTACCTTTTCGTTATCAAGCTTAAGTCTCATTTTTTCCCCCTTCTGTTCGTCATCAAGCTTTTTTCAATTATCTTCATTTAATTCCCTGTTAGTCACTTGACTTCGGCTATATATATATATATATATATATATATATATATATATATATATATATATATATGTATTCTATACCCTTAGTTATTCGTCTTTCCCTCTCCTATCATTCATCTTCTTGAATGATTCTCTCTTATCTACATCTGTGCATCCATGATATCTCTCCATCCTCCACCACCTCTTGTCTCCATTCCATCTCTCTTCATCTTCTCCCTTTATGCTCTCCCTGTGAGGCCCTTGGGGAGTGTGGGGCAGCGCTCAAGGTATTTAATCAGGGACGGTTTGTCATGTCTGAAATTGTAAACAAAAGCGGAATTCCATCAATCCGAAGTGAGACGATGATTGGACTGTGATCAGAGAACAGACCCCACAGACGGAGGGAATGAGAGAAGAGAGAGACACACATAATATATATATATATATGGAAATGCCACGAGAGGAAATGGGAAGGGAGGCCAGAAGGAACTGGATAGGTGCAGATGATATTAACACGTCCTGCGTCACAACCCACACATCAAGACCCACTGTGAATGCTGCTTGCTTGCTGTTCTTGCTGTAGTTATGCAAATGTGGGGGAATTTCAGAAACTGACGGTACAATGAGAGGATTACTAGTTGAAGTAGATTTTGTATCTGGGGGCAAGTCACGTGTAGAAACTAGCAACTGTATTCTTCGTAAAGTTCTGGTTGTTATGAAAGAGTTTTCAGACACTGGACCAACTTCTGTTCACTTCTTTACGTTTGACATCATTTGGATCATGACAAGTTGTGGTTTATTCCAGTTTCTCATTACTGGATTTCATTTGACACCGTTTGTTTAATTCCAGTTCCTCATTGCTGGATTTTTTTTTCCAGACACCTTTTGGTTTATTCCAGTGTCTCATTGTCGGAATTTTGGAACCTTTTGAGTAACTTCTGTTTCTCATTCTTGATTTTTGACAGCTTTTTATTCATTCCAGTATCTTATTTCTGGATTAGGACTCTTATTCCAGGATTTTCAACACCTGGTTGATTCCAGAGTCTCATTTCTGGATTTTCTCGCGTTTTGGGTAATTCTTCAAGTTCCTCAATCTTCTGTTTTAATTAATATTTGGATATTCTCAAGAGCCCGTAACGCGGCGCCCTTGAAGTCCTCGTTGGAAACGGTGGTGTATCATTCCTCCATGACCAAGACGAGGTTGTGGGCTCGACTCAGATGAATCGGATCCGACTTTTCAAATCTTCCTGGAGGGTTTTATCGGTGGGTCGTCAGAGCTTCGGAAAGGGGGGGGAGGGGTTGGTGGGTGGGGTGTCATCGTATTCTTGTGTAACCCCCCCACACCCCATCCCCCCTCCCACAGTGTCTAGGCGACTTGACGTTCACAGACGCTGACTTCTTAGACGTCTTCATTTTGGGGTTTGAACGCGACGCACGCTCGTTAGTCTTTGTTTACTCTTGACGTATTCATGGAGTGGGGGGGGGGGGGGTGTTAATTGCGACGTATTCACAACGGTTTACTTGCGATGTTTTCGTAGTGGTTTATTTGCGTCTTATTCACTAGGGTTTACTTGCGATGCATTCGTAGTGGTTTACTTGCGACGTATTCACAGTGGTTTACTTGCAATGTACTCGTAGTGGTTTACTTGCGATGTACTCGTAGTGGTTTACTTGCGACGTATTCACAGTGGTTTACTTGCGCTACATTCGCGGTGTTCTACTTGCGGCGTATTTGTAATGGTTTACACAGAGTATTCACGTTGGTTTACTCACGACATACGAACAGGTTTACTCACCAGGAAGTGGTACCTTGCTGAGATTAAACCCAGCCAACACACACGCGGGTGACAGGTTTATGTCAGAGGAAGCTAGTATAACTGTCTTTATTCTCGTTTGAAGGAGGGATTAAACTGCCTTAGTCGAAATAAAGTAACATGCCACTGTTCGTGGTGTGGCGGATAGCTTCACAACTCGGGAATCATGCAGGACCTGTTCGAAACCCCTCTGACTGAGCGGGTTTTCATCATTCCCTTTACGGTTGGTCGATGTATACAGTAGATACCTGGCTCTTAAGATATATATATATATATATATATATATATATATATATATATATATATATAGGCATGACATCTGTAGAGTACATATCTGTATGCAAATGAGGCTCTTTTTTTCTTTCATTCCTGACCATACTTCGCTAAGAGAGGACAAGCAGTTGAGTTTAGAATTTGTATCACTTTATATGTGCCTTTGTTTACTGCTATAAAAGGTCTCTGTCTTATAATTTGCATAATGTAAAAGTGTCTTTGTCTCTTAATCTCCTGTTTCCTTAAGTTTTGATGTAAGGGATTGTATGGATCTATTTAGTGAGCCGTTCTTGTGTTTTTTGGGTTTTTTTTTCTTTAGTTTTCCACAAGACTACAAACTAATTTTAAGTAAAGGTAATTTTCGCACTGTGTTCCCTGTGTCTTGTTGATTTTGATCTTTATTTTTCACCCGATATTGATTTCCATTTTTTTGTTTTTTGTCATCCATCCTTTTCTGTCCTGTATCCCGAAAAAAACTAAAGTCATTCTATGAAAGAAAACGTAAAGTGGTCCTTTGAAGGTATGAAAGAAAACGTAAAGTGGTCCTTTGAAGGTGCGGTTAAGAAGTTCCTGATCTGATTAATTGAGTCTTGCTTAATCTTTTACGATAAGCGTCTTTTCTTCTTTTTTAGCTTCGAATATAGGAAGTCCACAATATCATCCATGTTTAACTCTACCAGTTCCGTGCCTCTCCAGCGGCCAGCCACCTGGCTCACCATTTTTTGTCGTTCAATTTCCTCTTAGTTTCCTCAGGCCAGCGCACTGTTGACACTTTCGGAAATTATATCAATGAAGATTAGAATTTAGTAAGAGTTTGTGGCTCAACTTTTAACTATATTGTTCGTAATTCCAGGAAGCTTTCCAGCCCTCTCATATATATATATTTTATTAGAGTGGGCAGATAATGAGGTGGAGTGCGGGGAGCCCTTGGAAAAGCAGAAGTAGGGACAGTAGGTTGAGTAGGAGCAGAAGCAGACGAACAGTGGTAGGAGTAGAGGCAGATGAAGTAGTAGGAAGGACAGCAGGAGGTAAATAGAGCAGAAACAGAGGGAAGCTAACGTCATAACAGAGACAGCAGAAGCAGTAGTCGAAGGGAGGAGGAGGAGGAGGTGAAGGCGGCAGCGCTGTCTTAGGGCTTTCCAGTTCTGGAATCCATGGAATCTTGTGTTCACTTTCATCACCCACGTTCTCCACGTGTGTTCCCCTTCTCCCGTCGGAGTTCCGGCCCTTCGTCAGGGACATTGATTAAGGTTCTGGGTAAATGGTGGTTTTGAGAAACCGCCAGCGAGAGCACTGAAGATGAGGAATGGCCCGGCCTCTTGTCCTGGATCGTGGAGGACGTCATTAATTGAGATTTCCCCCCCCGATCTGTTGTTCCTCCGTCGTCGACGAAATCTGTACTGCCATTTGCAAGTTCTTCGTCCTCACTTCTTTCGCCAGGATTGCCGGACAAATCAGCAATTACGGCGAAGAAAACCCCCTGGGCATTGAAGGAGCCCTTCTGTTGGGGTGAATTCTGAGGCGTAAATGCAAGAGAGAGACCAGAGCTCTCTCTCTCTCTCTCTCTCTCTCTCTCTCTCTCTCTCTCTCTCTCTCTCTCGGGGGGACCCCAAACAGTTCTTGATCTCCACCTTCAAAACTTTTCGTGTTGGACTCTGGAATGCGCCCTTTAGATCGGTCTGCTGGCTGATGCTCGGCTCAATGGAAATGAACAAGGCAAACGTACGGCACCGCTCCATGATTGGGAGGGATGCGCTCCTGGAATGGGGTGTGGGGGGGACGCGGTGCTGGAATGGAGGGACGCGCTCCTGGAATGGGGTGTGGGGGGGACGCGGTGCTGGAATTGGAACGAGACTGGTAAACATCGAGGAAGGTGAGTGACGCTGAACAGGCTGAATAGAGAAGGGCAGGAAAACCGTAAAACATTCGAATGCATTTCCATTTACAATCAAAATCAAGAGAATATTAATCGCGGTGTGACTGTGAACAGATTCAAACACAGAAGGCATGGGAACCCAGTGTTAGGTCTCTTATTGATTAATGCTGAAGGAGCATATGAGTGCCACGGGACATGTTTATTTTCGGAGCGTCGCCCAGCTGTTTATTTTAAGTGCGACATCAAAGAGAACCGAAGAGAGACGAGAAAATCGAGTCTGTTTAGTGCATTCGCAATGAAAGCTGAAACAAAATTAAAAGAATCTGAACTAGATGTTTATATACGCGAGGCATTAAACAGGCATCACAGAAAAGGCTCGGAAATCAAGACTGTATTGAATATGTTCCGAGTTGGAAGGACGTTAGAGTGTGATTACAAATGAACTGAGTCTCGTTTTCATATCCATATTTTAGGAGAGTCTATGACCAACTTTGCCATCCTTTCATTGCTGATTCCTAGTTTTCGTCATGGAATGACACAGATCATTCGCAAAACGTGAAACATGTCATTGACGAGTATTAAAGCAGTTTTGGTCAAGAAAGATATTCCTTTCACGCTTCTTGATTTGTCTACATCCCTGTATCAAACTTGTAGAGTTGAGTGTTGAAGACTGGAAGACCCTCGATAGACACATCTAGAGCTGAGATGAAGACTAGTAGGGCCATCTAGAGTTGAGAGGAGCACTGGTAGGCTACCCAGAGCTGAGGTGAAGTTGGACAGGACTATTCAGAGCGATGGCGGGAAGTGGAGAGAGAATATGAAGCCAATTGGAAGGTTGGTAGAGCCCACTCGTAGCGGTTATGATGATTCATAGGACAGTTAAGGTTTTTCAGGTTTGCGAACGACAGAGAAGCTAAAAGAAATTCATTTTTTTTTTTTTTCTCTCTCTCTGGTGTCCCATTTATTTCTCATCAGACGTGGCCTTGATTCGGGCACGTTTCTGCCCGTGCTATACTGGCCGATCTGGACACAGTGACTGATAGAACCATTTTGAAGAATGATACATTATCACAACCGTGTGGAGGCGAGGGGCACGCACGGCTAGTGGGATCATATCGGACTGAGATGAAGGGAGGGGAAAAAAAAAGGGAAAACTTACGGAGTGAAGGGAGGATCTTGCATGAGCACTGAGAGAGGGATGGAGGAGTGATTGAACTGTATGAAGGGAATGACACAACGATCAGAGGCGACTGAAGGTCTTGTTTGGATAGTGTTGGAAGGGGCGGTCTGGCGATGAGAGAAGGGGTCGTCGGAGGTTTGCTCATATGGGAAGGGCCAAGGCTAAAGAAAACGTCCTCTAGGAAATTAGTATTCTTAATAGCTTTATTGGAATTCCTTGGAGTTTGGATAGGGAGGATAGGAAGGGAGGTGCAGGGTGATGGACGGTGGGTAAAAGGATAGAAGGAGAGGTTTGAAGATAGATTGGAAGAGAGGACGAAGAGAGAGAGATGTAGGATGGATAGGAGATAGAGGGAGAGGGCTGGAGGAAGGATGGGAGATAGGAGGAGACGACCATAGAGGGAAAGGGGCGGAGGGAATGTACACTGTGTATACATTCCATCAGCTTACAGCCACACAGACTGTTGCCTCTGGATGGTGGGTCGATGGTCACATTGACCAGGGGGAAGAGTCTAGGGAGCTTTCGTGTTGCTAGGGGGGTAAGAGATGGTTGAGGTGGGGGAGATGTAACGTTCTAGCCTTGCAGAGAATGCACGGTACTGGTGGAGAGGCGCAGTTCAATTTATGTATGACCTTAATACCTTCATGATGGTATTATTACTTAGGCGAAGTCGTAAAACCCGTTGCTACTCGTTTTCTATGTGTCCCGCCCTCCGTCCTCTTGCTTGTCGTTTCCTTTAGGTTCTTTTGTTTCTTGTTTTCTTTGGGTCCTTCCTCATGTTGTTTCCTCTCGTATTCTTTGGATCTGACCTTCTACAGCTTCTCGTTTTCTTCGGGCCTTCCCTGTTTTTTCTCGTTTTTCTTGAGTCCTCCCTTTTGCTGTTGCCTCTTGTAGTTTTTGTGTCTACCCTCCTGTTGCTTCTCGTTTTCTTTGGGCCTTTCCTTTTTTTTTTCGGGGGAGGGGGATTCCTCCCTCTTGCTGATACCTCTCGTTTTCATAGGAGGGGAGAGAGAGAGAGAGAGAGAGAGAGAAGAGAGAGAGAGAGAGAGAGAGAGAGAGAGAGAGAGGAAGGTCTCCACCCCTCTTGTTGCATCTCGTTTTCTTGGGGCACATCTGTGGTATATGTGTTTGTCTTGC
Source organism: Panulirus ornatus (assembly GCF_036320965.1). Taxonomy (NCBI): domain Eukaryota; kingdom Metazoa; phylum Arthropoda; class Malacostraca; order Decapoda; family Palinuridae; genus Panulirus; species Panulirus ornatus. The sequence goes on from NC_092269.1 coordinate 5,436,779, forward strand.
ATGAATGTCCGTCCACCTCTGCTGTCTCTTCGACCTATCTTTCCTGACTCCTTTCCCCGCCTCCCCCACCTCACCCACACCCAAACACACACACACACACACACACACACACACACACACACACGCTCCTTCGGGCCTCACAAATCCTTCCCACCAGACTACATGCCACTGTGAGAAGCTCGGGAGAGTTTCGTAAATGAAAAATCGTAGGATCTGTGCCCGGGCCGTCCAGTTTGTCGGCTTTCGTGCTGCCTCAAGAATACCGTAAATGTCTACCGCCGGTACGTCAAGGCGGCCTGACGTGGAGGTTGCTATACACCAAAACCAGTCCACTGGTGTTACGGGGGACTCAAACTCTCTGTCTGTCTCTCTCTCTCTCTCTCTCTCTCTCTCTCTCTCTCTCTGCCCCACCCACCCACCCCTAATCTCCTCCTCGTCTCTCGTCTGTGGTCGTATGTGACGCAGGATCGGTATACCTTTTTGTGGATATGGTAAGAAATGTGATTGGTAGTGGTTAAGTGTGGTGTTGTGGTACTCAAGGGTCGAATCATCGTGGTTAAGGCTAGGGTCGTGGTACTTAAAGGGTCGAACCATCGTGGTTAAGGCTGGGGTCGTGGTAATTTTAAAGGGTTCGAACCATCGTGGTACTCAAGGGTTCGAACCATCGTGGTTAAGGCTAGGGTCGTGGTACTTTAGGGTTCGAACCATCGTGGTACTCAAGGGTCGAACCATCGTGGTTAAGGCTAGGGACGTGGTACTTTAGGGTTCGAACCATCGTGATACTCAAGGGTCGTCGACGCATCGGTGCTCAGGGAGTGTACTCAACCAGCTGGTCAGTCACCACCCGTCGCCTCATTTTCTTCCCCGTGTTTGTGTCCGTCATGCAGGTTCCAGATCTGGGCAGACGCTCTGGAGGAGCGAGGGAGGGAGGGTAGGGAAGGAGGGAGGGAGGGAAAGAGCGCAAGGTTTGCCAGGGGTGTCGTTGTACCCAGAGAGCGAGTGAGGAGGCCAGAATGATGTTGTCTGGCTTGGAGCAATGCCTTCGTTCTGCCAACCATTCACTCGTGTTAACACTCCAATATCTCGTCTCCCTCTGTCATGCACGCAACCCTCTGGTCATTTGCATGCCTCGCATACTCGTACTTCAAGAGGTGATTTTCCTTTTTTTACTTCCTTGATTTCCTGTGTTCGATGTGTCCTCTTTTTTTTTCCTTCCTTGCTTTCCTGTGTTCTTTGTGTCCTCTTTTCTTTGTTGTTTTTAAGTATATCTTAACATATTTACTCTCATTTCACCTTGTTATATCCGATGCTTCCATTCTGGGTACTTACAACCTCTGTGTGCTTGTATTTCACGAGGACTTGTTTGACTTGTTTTAGATGCTTTATCTTCATCGTCCGTCAGTCCTTCCTATTTCTAATCTTTCTCCAAATATCGTAATTCTTTATATCATCTTTATCTCTTCTTACCCTTGCTAACATTCATCCCCTGTAGGGTAGTATTTCAAGAGGGCCATGTCTCTCGCTAGTCCCTTCCCTCACTTCCTCTCCTCTCTGGAAGGAGTAACGGGTAAAGAACTGTTGCTAGTGGCTCCTTCGTTGGTTACGGTGTCCGGAGGGCTGGTGTGGGTTGTATACGGTGGGTGAACCTTCCAGTGCGGCTGGAACGGTGGGTGAACCTTCCAGTGTGGCTGGAACGGGGGATGAACCTTCCAGTGTGGCTGGAACGGTGGGTGAACCTTCCAGTGCGGCTGGGACGGTGGGTGAACCTTCCAGTGCGGCTGGAACGGTGGGTGAACCTTCCAGTGCGGCTGGAACGGTGGGTGAACCTTCCAGTGTGGCTGGGACTGGATGAAATTAGCGGCTGGAACGGTGGTGACCTTCCAGTGCTCTGGAAGGTGGGTGTACTTCAGCTGGAACAGATATTGGTGGATATGCACCTGGGTGACCTCGTGTTTAAATCTCACAGGACGAATGGTTATATATCGCCTGACCTTGTGTTTAAAAAGCCACGAGTGACGGTGTAAGTAATCACCACTGTGTTAAGTAGAAGGGCGAGGACGGTTGTCGAGCCCAGGGTATGCCCGGACTTGATAAAACACTTGTGTAAATTACTCGTTTTCAGGGAGGACTCTAATTAACATAAGTGTTGCCTGTCTCACACGATGTAGCTACAGTGTTTCTGGTGTCTTGCCTTGTTGTAGTTACCCCCGAAAATGTATTGATTTAATGTATATATTTCTGTTGGAAAACTAGCTCTATTTATTAGATTTAATGCCATTTATTGTTACTATTATGTGCGTAATTGTTCGTTTTCCTTATCGTTGTCTGTAGTGTATATGGCATCTGTCATACCTCATGCGTTGACTTAATTCACATCCCAGTCTTCTCCTCTGAAACAACCGGGCCGACTGGAACCAAACTGGTCATTTGATGGTTCTGAATTGTTGTGTGCGACCTCCGCGCCCATCATCATCGAAGATGGCCGCTGTTATTTTCTTAAAAGCGATTGAGGCTCATGTGAACAGCTGGACTCTATCATGTGTAGCTTGCTGTGGTGTTAGTAGTATGTTACGTATGTTACGTACTCTTATTATTGAAAGGAAATGATCTGTTCGAATTTGAGAAAAAAAAAGAGGGGTTATATATGTATGGTATTCCAGACTAGACATTATTTGAGTATGATTTTGTGAACTGGAAAGCTGTGAGTTTTGGATATTGTAAGAGTGCTGGTAGATGCCAAGACGAATTATGTATACAAACGTGTAAAGCCCGTAAGAGTACGAAGGTCCCCCCTTCTCCCCGACCTCTCCTCCCGTTTTCTAGTATATTCTCCCCCAACATTGGAATAAGTATTGGTCTTTGATATATGTCGTCATTCTGTACAGATCACCATGTAACTGTTGACTGCACCTGTGGCCCAGTTTTGGAGGAGCTAAACCCAGTTATGTTCCAAGTTGTTGAACATAGACGATATTCAGTCTGTCGATCTGGGGGGGTAATGAAATTCTCTCTCTCTCTCTCTCTCTCTCTCTCTCTCTCTCTCTCTCTCTCTCTCTCTCTCTCTCTCTCTCTCTCTCTCTCTCTCAGGGTCGTTACGGCGTGTCGTTAAGAACGCTAACTACCTAAATGAGGAAGGACGGGTTTTGATGGTTGTATTACTCCCATTTTCTGTGGGACAGGTATATCACGACTCGTACGTTTTCTGTAGGACCGTCTCCCATGATAAAGCTCAATTTACCACACAGCTGTTAGGGTAATGAGACGTTAAGAAGGCCCCCCCCCCCCCCCCCCTCGCATTTTATTCTGGCTTCCTCCAGTATGGCTCCGCTGAGATATTACAGTCATTTTGAAATGCTTCCCTTGTGGGGAATCCTTGACGTGTGCAGGTGACCGCCTTGAGAACAAAGGTTTTGCTACCGTATGCTTGTGATTTTCAGAGTCTCTTAAAAGAGTCTCAAGCGGGCATGAAAAGCAGATGGTGTTGTGGATTGTCTCCACAAGAAAAGTTGTACGTGCTCTGTAGTGTTGTGGAGTGTCTCCAGAGCAGAGGTTGTACTCTGTAGTGTTGTGGAGTGTCTCCAGAGCAGAGGTTGTACTCTGTAGTGTTGTGGAGTGTCTCCAGAGCAGAGGTTGTACTCTGTAGTTTTGTGGAGTGTCTCCAGAGCAGAGGTTGTACTCTGTAGTGTTGTGGAATGTCTTCAGAGCAAAGGTTATGCTCTCGCGTGCATGATTTTCTTCGTATAAGCTAGTGCTGTTCGCATACAAAGAGAGAAGAGTATGAGAAGTGACCCCGATCACAACCTTTTAAGTGTTATAAAGCGGATCGTTGACGTGGATGGAGAACAGGTCTTCGAGAACTGTTGTGATAGAGCGGCCACAGGATTGAACAAGACATGAAGCAAGAAATCTGTTAAAAAAGAATGAAAAAAGAATGTAAAATGAGTGGTAGATGAATGGAATAATATGACGCAGATGAGATGGTTAATGCAGACATGCGGACGACATACATGTATGTAAGGTGGACGGTAATAGTAAATGTGTTGGGGTCCCACGAGTGTAAGACTCCTTCCCAGTATTGTACACACACACACACACACACACACAACCAACCTCTGTAGTAAGTAAACCCCCACGTAAACTTTTCCCCCTTTAGGTAGAAGTTAGGGACTGGAGGTAACACAGATGAATGTGCTCTACCCCTATGTGTGGTGGGAAGGGGAGAGGAGAGTAGGGGCCTCTGGTGGGAAAGGGCTAGGGAGGAACGTGAGAGAGAGAGAGAGAGAGAGAGAGAGGGACGGATCGCCCGGGTTGAAGGAGGGAGACGGTAGAGATGGGGCTGGTAAGGAGATGGGAGAGGAGGAGGAGGAGGAGGAGGTGTTGGCTGGTGGAGTGTGGTTTAAAGAGGGAGATTACTGATCTACAGGAACCGCTTGAGGATCCTTGTGGTGGCTGGAGAGTCCAGAGGATGACGCCTTATGGTAGAGTGAGACCAGGTACCGTTACTTGTCTCCGTGTCACTGTTACGTTCCCCCGCAGGTTGTTACTTATTGGCAGTGTTGCTTTCGCTGCACCACTTCTCCTCCTCCATTCTCTCTCGAGTTGCTGTTCCGAATACTGCTCCCGTGAGAGATGGGAGGAGGAGGGAGAATCTTGATGCTATGTGTAGGCCTTGTGCCACTCGGTGTTGCTCTGTGGTTGTACTCCAGCTGCCGCAGTCACACTACATCAGGGATCCGTACCAGTTCCTCCTACTGCTCCTCCTGCCACCTTTCCTGTCGAAGACCGTGATAGATTCCCGGTGGCTGTGGCTGTACTGGTAGATATTTAATGAGGCAGGGGCTCCTTGCAGGTGTTTGGATGCCGCCGTCTCTCCTAGCGAGGAAAAAAAGACTTGTACATTGTCTTTGCTTCTCCGTGTTGCTTTGTACATCACAGGTAGTCTGATGTAGCTTTGTACATCACAGGTAGTCTGATGTAGCTTTGTACATCACAGGTAGTCTGATGTAGCTTTGTACATCACAGGTAGTCTGATGTAGCTTTGTACATCACAGGTAGTCTGATGTAGTTTTGTACATCACAGGTAGTCTGATGTAGCTTTGTACATCACAGGTAGTCTGATGTAGCTTTGTACATCACAGGTAGTCTGATGTAGCTTTGTACATCACAGGTAGTCTGATGTAGCTTTGTACATCACAGGTAGTCTGATGTAGCTTTGTACATCACAGGTAGTCTGATGTAGCTTTGTACATCACAGGTAGTCTGATGTAGCTTTGTACATCACAGGTAGTCTGATGTAGCTTTGTACATCACAGGTAGTCTGATGTAGTTTTGTACATCACAGGTAGTCTGATGTAGCTTTGTACATCACAGGTAGTCTGATGTAGCTTTGTACATCACAGGTAGTCTGATGTAGCTTTGTACATCACAGGTAGTCTGATGTAGCTTTGTACATCACAGGTAGTCTGATGTAGTTTTGTACATCACAGGTAGTCTGATGTAGCTTTGTACATCACAGGTAGTCTGATGTAGTTTTGTACATCACAGGTAGTCTGATGTAGTTTTGTACATCACAGGTAGTCTGATGTAGTTTTGTACATCACAGGTAGTCTGATGTAGTTTTGTACATCACAGGTAGTCTGATGTAGCTTTGTACATCACAGGTAGTCTGATGTAGCTTTGTACATCACAGGTAGTCTGATGTAGCTTTGTACATCACAGGTAGTCTGATGTAGCTTTGTACATCACAGGTAGTCTGATGTAGCTTTGTACATCACAGGTAGTCTGATGTAGCTTTGTACATCACAGGTAGTCTGATGTAGTTTTGTACATCACAGGTAGTCTGATGTAGCTTTGTACATCACAGGTAGTCTGATGTAGCTTTGTACATCACAGGTAGTCTGATGTAGCTTTGTACATCACAGGTAGTCTGATGTAGCTTTGTACATCACAGGTAGTCTGATGTAGTTTTGTACATCACAGGTAGTCTGATGTAGCTTTGTACATCACAGGTAGTCTGATGTAGCTTTGTACATCACAGGTAGTCTGATGTAGCTTTGTACATCACAGGTAGTCTGATGTAGCTTTGTACATCACAGGTAGTCTGATGTAGCTTTGTACATCACAGGTAGTCTGATGTAGCTTTGTACATCACAGGTAGTCTGATGTAGCTTTGTACATCACAGGTAGTCTGATGTAGCTTTGTACATCACAGGTAGTCTGATGTAGCTTTGTACATCACAGGTAGTCTGATGTAGCTTTGTACATCACAGGTAGTCTGATGTAGCTTTGTACATCACAGGTAGTCTGATGTAGCTTTGTACATCACAGGTAGTCTGATGTAGCTTTGTACATCACAGGTAGTCTGATGTAGCTTTGTACATCACAGGTAGTCTGATGTAGCTTTGTACATCACAGGTAGTCTGATGTAGCTTTGTACATCACAGGTAGTCTGATGTAGCTTTGTACATCACAGGTAGTCTGATGTAGCTTTGTACATCACAGGTAGTCTGATGTAGCTTTGTACATCACAGGTAGTCTGATGTAGCTTTGTACATCACAGGTAGTCTGATGTAGCTTTGTACATCACAGGTAGTCTGATGTAGCTTTGTACATCACAGGTAGTCTGATGTAGCTTTGTACATCACAGGTAGTCTGATGTAGCTTTGTACATCACAGGTAGTCTGATGTAGCTTTGTACATCACAGGTAGTCTGATGTAGCTTTGTACATCACAGGTAGTCTGATGTAGCTTTGTACATCACAGGTAGTCTGATGTAGCTTTGTACATCACAGGTAGTCTGATGTAGCTTTGTACATCACAGGTAGTCTGATGTAGCTTTGTACATCACAGGTAGTCTGATGTAGCTTTGTACATCACAGGTAGTCTGATGTAGCTTTGTACATCACAGGTAGTCTGATGTAGCTTTGTACATCACAGGTAGTCTGATGTAGCTTTGTACATCACAGGTAGTCTGATGTAGCTTTGTACATCACAGGTAGTCTGATGTAGCTTTGTACATCACAGGTAGTCTGATGTAGCTTTGTACATCACAGGTAGTCTGATGTAGCTTTGTACATCACAGGTAGTCTGATGTAGCTTTGTACATCACAGGTAGTCTGATGTAGCTTTGTACATCACAGGTAGTCTGATGTAGCTTTGTACATCACAGGTAGTCTGATGTAGTTTTGTACATCACAGGTAGTCTGATGTAGCTTTGTACATCACAGGTAGTCTGATGTAGCTTTGTACATCACAGGTAGTCTGATGTAGCTTTGTACATCACAGGTAGTCTGATGTAGCTTTGTACATCACAGGTAGTCTGATGTAGCTTTGTACATCACAGGTAGTCTGATGTAGCTTTGTACATCACAGGTAGTCTGATGTAGCTTTGTACATCACAGGTAGTCTGATGTAGCTTTGTACATCACAGGTAGTCTGATGTAGCTTTGTACATCACAGGTAGTCTGATGTAGTTTTGTACATCACAGGTAGTCTGATGTAGCTTTGTACATCACAGGTAGTCTGATGTAGCTTTGTACATCACAGGTAGTCTGATGTAGCTTTGTACATCACAGGTAGTCTGATGTAGCTTTGTACATCACAGGTAGTCTGATGTAGTTTTGTACATCACAGGTAGTCTGATGTAGCTTTGTACATCACAGGTAGTCTGATGTAGCTTTGTACATCACAGGTAGTCTGATGTAGTTTTGTACATCACAGGTAGTCTGATGTAGCTTTGTACATCACAGGTAGTCTGATGTAGCTTTGTACATCACAGGTAGTCTGATGTAGCTTTGTACATCACAGGTAGTCTGATGTAGCTTTGTACATCACAGGTAGTCTGATGTAGCTTTGTACATCACAGGTAGTCTGATGTAGCTTTGTACATCACAGGTAGTCTGATGTAGCTTTGTACATCACAGGTAGTCTGATGTAGCTTTGTACATCACAGGTAGTCTGATGTAGCTTTGTACATCACAGGTAGTCTGATGTAGCTTTGTACATCACAGGTAGTCTGATGTAGCTTTGTACATCACAGGTAGTCTGATGTAGTTTTGTACATCACAGGTAGTCTGATGTAGCTTTGTACATCACAGGTAGTCTGATGTAGCTTTGTACATCACAGGTAGTCTGATGTAGCTTTGTACATCACAGGTAGTCTGATGTAGTTTTGTACATCACAGGTAGTCTGATGTAGCTTTGTACATTACAGGTAGTCTGATGTAGCTTTGTACATCACAGGTAGTCTGATGTAGTTTTGTACATCTCAGGTAGGCTGATGTAGTATTGTACATTACAGGAAGTCTGATGTAGTTTTGTACATCACAGGTAGTCTGATGTAGGTTTGTACATTACAGGAAGTCTGATGTAGCTTTGTACATCACAGGTAGTCTGATGTAGCTTTGTACATCACAGGTAGTCTGATGTAGCTTTGTACATCACAGGTAGTCTGATGTAGCTTTGTACATCACAGGTAGTCTGATGTAGCTTTGTACATCACAGGTAGTCTGATGTAGCTTTGTACATCACGGGTAGTCTGATGTATTTTGTACATCCAGGTGGGCTGATGTATTTGAAATTTACGGGAAAGCTGATGTAGTTTTGTCATAAAGGGTAGTCTGATGTAGGTTTGTACATTACGGAAGTTGAGAAAATTTGGGCAAAAGAACTTCAAAAAACCTTTGTACAAGCTCTCGGGTTTAGCATTGTAGTTGTTTTGAAATGTGCTCATGAATATCTTGCCTTCATTCAGCTTGTACTGAAGGGATGTGTCTCTTGATATCCTTGCACAGTGTCGGCTTCAGCCGCCTATGCACTGAAGTTCGGGAAGGTAGACCACAGAGTCGAACTGTACACGAGTGCAACACTTAGCCCCCAGCACAGCAGGTAGCGCTAGGTCGCATTCCTGTGTCGTGTGTATATCCTGATGTTTTCTTTTCATCCGTATTATTTCGTGGAGGATTATTGGTGGGAAGGTTTCGTGAGTAGGTCTCGTTGTATGCTAACAATAGCGCGGCCTGCACTACAATTTATTAAAACTGGACAATGGAGAAACATCAAGACGACAGTGTGAAACCCCTGCAGGCACAGTGGAGGGAGGAAGAAAACAGAGTGGAGATATTGTCGTAAGAGAATGTGGATGAGAAAAGAAAGTATACGAGAGTGTTACAGTAGAGTGAGCTCTTGTAGACACTGATGAAGGAAGGGAAAGATGATGAGTGTGGAGAAAGTGAAGGAAAGGTAATTATATAGACGAGAAGAAATGTGATTCAAGAATTACTCTAGTTGATGGGTCACATTTTCCTGATAGAGTAAGATAATTTCCTTGAGTGGTATCTCTTCTTCGCAGTTTTTCTCTCTCTTTTTGCTCTTCGTTTCTGCTGACCTTTCCTGACCTCGACAACTGAGCCATCGAAGGGGGGGAAAAAAAAGAGAACAAAAATCATCACTTGGTTCTTTTTGCTTCTCGCCTGCTTTTAAAAAGTGATGATATAGGAGTGGAAGGAAAAGGAGGTCCAGCCCTCGAGAGCTACCTCCGCATTAATTTCCCTTTTTTCACTGACGCTCAGGAGATACAGTGGATGATATTCTTTCTTTTTCCACTTTCACCATTAAGATTGGCAGGGACCATTTTTGGTGATGGTGGCCTGGCCTCTGACGTAACCCAGCATGGGACACGTCCAGAGGTGACGCCATGTTTATACCCAAAGGTCGGACCGACCCTCGTGCTCACTAGGTCAAAGCTACGAATTCCCTTGAGCCAAAGACACCAGAGACTCGGTCAATAAGGAAGGCGGCGCCGTGGACGAAGCAGGAGTCTTTTAGTCGATAACTCTGGCAGTGGACAGAAACGTCTCTGTATCCCTTAGCAAAACGCTTATCAACTAACGATAAGGAATTTATGTATACGTATATGTTTACTTCTAGCAAGGGGACCGCTACTGTGCTTGTAAGTGCTTTCTAGCATTGACTACTGTCCATTAAGTGCTTTCAAGCCTTTTGCCTTTTAAGTCATCGATTCGAAATTTGATAATAGGATTATCCTCCAAAAATTTTCAACCCCCCTCTTCTTTATTAACCTCCAATTTTTTTTGTTTTTTTTTTTCTTGACCGTTTATATACTTTGTTTTTTAATTACATTAAAACGTTTTATTTGATTTCGCGTTCTCGGGTACTTTAGTAGCGTTTAACCCATGGGTTCATTCAAGTTTCAGAATTCGCTTATTGACGTGCCCACCCAAAATCATTGCCCAGATTTATGTAAAGCTCCCCTCCCCCCGGTTCAGTTGCACTGCTTTCAAACTGTAATTAAAAACCTACCCGCAAGTGGTCCATTAAATGACCAAACGATATTCTGTCCATTACATAAATGAGCCTTCAGTTAATTGCTAATTAAGCTTGGTAATGTGGCATTAGAGAACGCCACACTTCATATACCATATTGAAATGGGACAGATTTGGCGTGAAAACTTGTGTGTGTGTGTGTGTGTGTGTGTGTGTGTGTGTGTTTTGGATCCTGGTGTTTGCGATCGCGATTGCCGTTCGATGAACACATTATGCCACCTTTTTTCTCTTCGGGTGGTTCAGCGCCTCTTTCAAGGCGTCTTCCATCGCGTGGTTAAAGTAGGTGAGGAGTCAGTGACGAAATGTCACCCTCCTTGTATCAGATGTGTGAGGAACTGGACGTTTCTCGAGTTGAAATAAGAACAAAGACGATGGAGTCGTATGTGGTTGACACCAACTGGGAATTTCGCAAATTTGCGTAGCCGACGTAGGATGTGGTACGTGGAAGTATTCTATTTTCCTATTGACATGTTGATGAAGGTCAATTAGAACTAAAGTGGCTTTGAAATGAATTTCCTGATGAAAGGTTGTTCAACGAGACCTACTTTTGTTATATAGGTGTTCAACGGGTGTTCACGACGATTCTTAGGACTTTGAATGACACTTGTGTCGTTTTCTTGCTGTTCAACGAGGGTTCCTAACGATTCCCAGGACGTTTTAACGAGGCCTGTGTTGTTGTCCTGCTGTTCAACGAGGGTTCCTAACGATTCCCCGGACGTTTAACGAGGTCTGTGTTATTGTCCTGCTGTTCAACGAGGGTTCCTAACGATTCCCAGGACGTTTTAACGAGTCTGATGTTTTCAAGGGTTTGCGATTGCCTGTGTTTCATTTCGTCTCTCTCTCTCTCTCTCTCTCTCTCTCTCTCTCTCTCTCTCTCTCTCCTCTCTCTCTCTCTCTCTCTCTCTCTCTCTCTCTCTCTACTCTCTCACACACACCACACACACACACACACACATTTAAAAAAACAAATACCACTTTTCCCAGGTTCCAGCACACACAGAAACACACACACAGACACACACACACACAAAAAGAAACACTGGCATATGCACTCACGTGAGGTTAAGGGAAATGAGTTTCAGACAAGCATACTAAGAAAGCGTTCAGGATAAAATAATTTTTTCTTCTCTTTTTAACTCATATTTTCTTTGAGAATTTTTTCGTAAACTCATATTTTCTTTGAGAATTTTTTTTTTTTCGTAATGCTTTCGACCTATTGATTCACCATCATGGGATCTGCGCGCTATCCCAGTCATTTGGCAAAAACTCGTCTGAAACCATCTCAAGTAAGTTTTTCTCCTCTACATACACTGTCCTCTACATACACTGCTGCAGTCTACCATGCGTACACGAAAGAAAACGTGGCTTTGATACCTGGATTTCCACTTGAACAGTATTACACCCAGGCTCTCTGTGTACACACACACACACACACACCACACACACACCAATTACTCCTACACCCTAAATATACACAATTACTCCCAAGTTACACACAACAGTGACCAACCACCTTCCATCTTCCGGCTGACGTCATTCCGAACGAACCAGTGACACGACACACTTCACTGAAAATCTCTTGTAATGGGGGGGAAGCGTCGCCGAATCTTACAAAAAAAAGCAAAAAAAAAAGAAAATTCGACCCAACAATTATTTTGTACTCGGTGGTATTATAATGACCTCGGGAGCTTAGGCAGAAATGCGAACGAACTTCATTTATTTTCCCGTTTCCGATAATGATCGTTTGAAACTCACGACTCGATCAACGCACTCGTCTATTTTTTCTTTAGCGATTTGTTATGAACCAGAGCAGGGCAGTGCCCCCCACCCCCCCCCCCCCCCCCCCCCCCCCGTGTCGTCTATCTCCTGCCAATCTGAAAGTTACCCCTTCCCCATTTTCTATTCTTCCTTTTAATAGTTTCATTTTTTTTTTCTTTACGACCATAACTATATGAATTTCGTTACCATGTTTCCTTATACACTGTATATCCCTTGTGTGTGTATATATATATATATATATATATATATATATATATATATATATATATATATAATATATATTCTTTCAAACTATTCGCCATTTGACGCGTTAGCAAGGTAGCGTTAAGAACAGAGGACTGGGCCTCTGAGGGAATATCCTCACCTGGCCCCCTTCTCTGTTCCTTCTTTTCGAAAATTAAAAAAAAAAAAAACAAGAGGGGAGGATTTCCAGCCCCCCGCTCCCTTCCCTTTTAGTCGCCTTCACGACACGCAAGGAATACGTGGGAAGTATTCTTAATCCCCTATCCCCAGGGATAATATATATATATATATATATAATATATATATATATATATATATATATATATATATATATATATATATATTACCAAGTGCCAGATTCAATATTTGGACACAAGTGGACTCAATTTCCACTTTTTCATGTCAGCAGCTTCTTTCTACGTCATCATCACCTCTGACATCTTCATCTTCCTCGCCCCGTCCTTCGCTGGCGATATTTTAAGCCACCTTATCTACCTCCCACATCCGGTCTGTCCTCAGCGTTGGGTGGTGTGGCGGCGTCTGACTTCACCACCACCACCACCTGACCTTTCTTATCTGTGGCCTTCCCAACACCACACCGCCACTACCACCACCTTTACCACCGGCACCCCATCTTCTCCCAGTGCTACTACCCCCCCCCCTCCCCCCGCAACGTTTTCTGTCACACTTCCCGGCATCCCATCTTCTCCCGGTGCTACTACCCCCCCTAACGTTTTCTATCAACACTTTGCCTATTCGTGTTCGTTGCTCCTCCACTCACCGGCACAGCAGTACTCCTCGCCCCTTTCCCTACTCTTATCTCCTCTTCTTCTACTCCTTCGTTCTTGGTTTGAAAACCCCCTCTCGTCTCCTTATCTCTCCCTCTTCCCCTTCGCTCGTGTTCCTTCCTCACCCTCCGCTTCCAGCGCCGTGTATCTCTGTGTGTTGCCTCTCCTCTTCCCTTCTGCCGCAGAGGATGATAAGGCTCGGCTCGAAGTGGCTGTGGGGAGGTGGGTGGGCGGGGTGGATGGGGACCACGCTCGAAGTGGCTGTGGGGAGGTGGGTGGGTAGGTGGGGTGGTCCTGGGCTTTGGGGTGGGGCTGATAAAACAACCCCCCCATTCGGGCGGGCTTTGGGCGGTGGCGACCACGCCCTTGGTGGAGAGAATATCAGGCATTTGGGAGCGTTGTCCAACTCCTGGAATAAATTAAGGGTAGAGTGGCTGAGACTCAGGGAATTCCTGGACAGCTGCGAATGATGAAGAAATTACGACACGGTGGAGGATACTGTGGTAATTAGGACACTGTGGCGAATCGCAGTGAAGGATTAGGTCGTAGGGGTGATAACTATAGGATTAGGACATTCAAATTAGGTGCTAGGGATGTAAAAGGTAATAGGAAACGGTGCTCCGAAGCTGGTGAATTAGGGTGTTGGGTAAGGCTTGAGAATTAGGGGCATGGCGTTACGTAGTGATGGAGAGAATTAGAGCATTATGTACTCAGGAGGGTAAAGAGTGGGAAAAGAAATAATGATGATAATTCCGGAGAATTAGGCCAAGGGGAATTCGGACGGGGAGTTGACCACTTCTGGGGAAATGATACCTGGTTCGAGATATTGCAAGGGGAATTGCCACACTCTTGAACACTGCTGGGGAAATACTAGAGGGGATCTCAGACATGGTGCCGGACATTGTAGGGGGAATTAGGACATGGCGCTGGGGAAGTAGGACATGGTGTTTGAGAAGCCAGGAGAGGTAGGATCCAACGGTGCTGGACACAGAAAGGAAATTTGGGAAATGGTGCCGGTCTGGAGTGCAGTTAGAATACGCCACAATAACAGGCTTGGATGAATTATTCTTAAACAAAACAAGCTCCCGGGGTGTGTATTGCAAACCGGCTGCAATATGTGCAAGGTTTCTGGTAATAGAGAGGGTCTCTGTTAATAGGGAGGGTCTCTGTTAATAGGGTAGGTCTCTGTTAATTGTGTGGGTCTCTGTTAATAGGATGGGTCTCTGTTGATAGGGAGGGTCTCTGGTAATAGAGAGGGTCTCTGTTAATAGGGTGGGTCTCTGTTAATAGGGAGGGTTTCTGTTAATAGGGTGGGTCCCTGTTGATTGTGTGGGTGTCTGTTAATAGGATGGGTCTCTGTTAATAGGGAGGGTCTCTGGTAATAGGGAGGGTCTCTGTTCATAGGGTAGGTCTCTGTTAATAGGGTGGGTCCCTGTTGATTGTGTGGGTCTCTGTCAATAGGATGGGTCTCTGTTAATAGGAGGGTCTCTGGTAATAGAGAGGGTCTCTGTTAATAGGATGGTCTCTGTTAATAGGGTGGTCTCTGTTAATAGTGGTCCCTTTGATTTTGGGTCTCTGTTAATAGGATGGGTCTCTGTTAATGGAGGGTCTCTGGTAATAGAGAGGGTCTCTGTTAATAGGGTGGGTCTCTGTTAATAGGGAGGGTCTCTGTTAATAGGGTGGGTCCCTGTTGATTGTGTGGGTCTCTGTTAATAGGATGGGTCTCTGTTAATAGGGAGGGTCTCTGGTAATAGAGAGGGTCTCTGTTAATAGGGTGGGTCTCTCTTCATAGGGTAGGTCTCTGTTAATAGGGTAGGTCTCTGTTGATTGTGTGGGTCTCTGTCAATAGGATGGGTCTCTGTTACTAGGTAGGGTCTCTGTTAATAGGGATGGGTTTCTGTTACCAGCTCTTGTGTGTGTGTTGTGTGTGTGTGTGTGTGTAACTACGACAAATTTTATCGATGTTTTGCGAGTCTCAAAATGTACACACTTCATCCATCAAAGAAAATGGGAAACAGAGTCTATGCTCATAATTAGAATTTCACATTATGAACAGAACGGAAACATATTTTTCCCCCTCTCGATAAACAGACAGGCTCGGATCCCCTTAAATACCGCCACATTGTTAACCCGACTACCCTCTGGCCGGCCTCGTGAGGAAAGAAAAGGCCAAAAAAAAAAAGAAAAAACCTCTCGTAATTATAAGATAAATCTCTCTTTATTCCGTCGAGGAAGATCTGACCCCTTGAGGTAGATTACGGGGCTGATCTACAAGACCCCGACCCCCTCCCTCTCTCTACCCCCACCCCCCCCCCATCCAGACACCACGACGCTCACGGAGGTGTGTGGTGGGTGTGGAATGCGGGTGTAGAGAGAGAGGGTGTGTGTGTGAGTGGCGTGGGATATACAGGAGGAGCGGGGTGAGAAGATGATGATGGAGGGAGAGGAGAATGAATGAAAAATGTCGGCTAATGTGTGTTCACCACGTTGGGATGGGTGGAGTAGAGATGCTGAGAGAGAGAGAGAGAGAGAGAGAGAGAGAGAGAGAGAGAGAGAGAGAGAGAGAGAGAGACAGAGAGACAGACAGACAGACAGACAAGAGAGAGCACACACACACACACACACACACACCTGCTGGAAAATTAACTGGTTGACTGGGATGGTTCGTCATCATCAGCAATTAAACTAACGAACAAAAAAAAAAAAGAAAAAAAAAGAACTCAAAGTTCAGAGATGGTGCTACGCATTGGCAGCCTAGCGTATACACCTGTGTACCTGCGTAGGTCTAAACATATACGTGTCGTGTGTATACACGACACGTGTGTACATATATTATTCATAAGCAAGAGATGTACGCTTTAAGGTCTCTCTCTCTCTCTCTCTCTCTCTCTCTCTCTCTCTCTCTCTCTCTCTCTCTCTCTCTCTCTCTCTCTCTCTCTCTCTCTCTCTCTCTCTCTAAGTGTCTGTGTCAACACAGAGCTCTCAATTCCACATCGAAGTCCTCTGGCCTTTTCCAGGATTGCTCCCCACCCCTTCAACCACCTGACCACTCTCCACCACCTGCACCACTCTCCACCACCTGCACCACCTGACCACTCTCCACCACCTGACCACTCTCCACCACCGCTCTCCATCACCACCACACCACCACCACCACAGTGCCGTCAGGTCTGCAATTCCTGGCGCAACGGACAGAGGCCAAGGCTGGTGTGAGGATGATAGTGTAGGGAAAGGCATATTACTCCCTCATCACGGACAGTCGAACGGCAGCTCCAGGACTACACCCTTAACGGTATAGCAGGACGCGTACGTCGTCCGTACAATAATACACGTACGTCGTCCGTGCAACAATACACGTACGTCGTCCGTACAACGATACACGTACTTCGTCCGTACGATAATACACGTACGTCGTCCGTGCAACAATACACGTACGTCGTCCGTACAACGATACACGTACTTCGTCCGTACGATAATACACTTACGTCGTCCGTACAATAATACACGTACGTCGTCCGTACAGACAATACACGTACGTCGTCCGTACAACAATACACGTACGTCGTCCGTACAACAATACACGTACGTCGTCCGTACAGTATCCGTCACACGAAAGACAGGAATACCTTCATACAACACCAGGCATGAATAAGTCCGAGGTTGTATTTTGCCAGCATATAACAACCTTGGAAAACCACACACAAGCCATCTGTTGTAATAACTGGGCCCACAACAGTGGGTCACGTCCACCAGCTGGCCTGTAAAAATTTCTCAAGCCATCAAGAAAACACAACCCCACGATGGCAGAAAATGATGGCCACCCGCGACAATGGTGTCGTCATTACAATCCCCTGCGACAACTGGAGTGGTCATTAGGGCCAACATTGGTGGACACCACTACCAACATTGACCCTCAGTCTGACACCACACACACACACACACACACACACACACACCAGAGAGTGCTCCCACACATAGCCTGACTATGTACACCCCCAGAGAGTGCTCCCACACATAGCCTGACTATGTACACCCCCAGAGAGTGCTCCCACACATAGCATGACTCTGTACACCCCCAGAGAGTGCTCCCACACATAGCATGACTATGTACACCCCCAGAGAGTGCTCCCACACATAGCCTGACTGTGTACACCCCCAGAGAGTGCTCCCACACATAGCCTGACTGTGTACACCCCCAGAGAGTGCTCCCACACATAGCATGACTATGTACACCCCCAGAGAGTGCTCCCACACATAGCATGACTATGTACAACCCCAGAGAGTGCTCCCACACATAGCATGACTGTGTACACCCCAGAGAGTGCTCCCACACATAGCATGACTGTGTACACCCCCAGAGAGTGCTCCCACACGCAGCCTGACTATGTACGCCCCCTGAGAGTGCTCCTACCCACATAACCCTCCAAAAGAAATAAAAAATATTACGCCATCATGATGAAAAAGCTTTCCTTTTCTCCACTTTTTGTGACCTTTTTTTTTTTTACACATCTTAGAAATATTTCAGGTAGGAACCTTTTTATTTTTTTTTCCTCTTTCTTTCTTTTTAAAGTCAGACTAATTTTGTACTTTTCAATATACATCGAAACTATGCCGGTAATAAATGCCCACCATCATTTACAGACCCCACCCTCCCCCACAACAGTGGCCCGTTTCGAGACGCAGGACGTCACCAAACAGCTCAGATAAACCATCAAAACAGAGTGAGGATTACAGAGGGCGCTTGCCTGCATGCCATTCCATCACCTTGGGTGATGTATCTCTGCGTCCGGGAGGACGTGGACGCAGAGAGCTTTTGATATTGAAAATTTAAGGTCGAGATGAAGGAAAAAAAAAAAAATAAAACCTTGTGAAATACATACGCGCGTGGCGACTTCGCATCCAGGTCACGAGCCTGGTTATTTTGCCGTGATAAAGAAAAGGGGGGGGAAAAGAAAGTAATAAGGGAGAGGACTCCCTTCTTCCCCCCTGTATTTCAGGGCGCTCATCTTATTAAGGGAGGTAAAGAGGGTTTGAGGGAGAATGATTATTATATACGTTAAAGGGAATACGCAGGGAGAAAGCCGCTCAGAGCATACCACGACATTTTCACACGGGGAGAGGAGAGAGAGAGAGAGAGAGAGAGAGAGAGAGAGAGAGAGAGAGAGAGAGAGGAGAGAGAGAGATCCCTACATTCTTAAAAACAAAAACAAGTCTCAACTCAGTTTTGGATAGAGAACCCAGAAGCACCCCATCTCTCTCTCTCTCTCTCTCTCTCTCTCTCTCTCTCTCTCTCTCTCTCTCTCTCTCTCTCTCTCCTCTCTTCAGTCGGACTCTTACTACAAAAAATAGGTTCCTCTCTCGTGGTGTGATGGCTGCGTCGTACACGGAGACCTTCTGCCTCGTCCTCATATCCCCTACACTCACGACCACCTCATAAACTGTCTCGAGCTTATATGAAAAAAAGAAAAATATTCTCATTTCCCTTCGAGGTTCGTATTGCCCTGCCTGGTTTGTCCACTCACGAGTGTATACAATGGCATATATGTGAGTTGATTAAGAGATCGAATCATTAACCCTCTTTATTAGCTCTCTTGCGACACTGTATATATTATATATATATATATATATATATATATATATATATATATATATATATATATATATATATATATATATCCCTATGAGTCCACGGGGATAATGAAACACGATAAGTTCCCAAGTGCACTTTCGTATCATGATCACATCATCAGGGGAGACACAAGAGAGAAATATAACAGTCAGTTGATATACAACGAAGAGAAGCTAGGACGCCATTTTGGTAAACATGCGATTGTCTTGGACAATAGCATATATATATATATATATATATAATATATATATATATATATATATATATATATATATAATAAAATGATGACGGATGGAAAGTAGACATTAATGAACCGTCAGACGTTGCCTCCCGCTCCCTACCCCTAGATTCGCGCCTGTAAGATGCTCGGATGATTAAAAGTCAGTCGACTGCCGCACTCCTCCCTTGATTGGCGGCTGGTAATTAGCTATTAAAGTCACAATAACTTTGCCAACATCAGCCCGACGGCTCTGAGGGCTGGTTGGTATATAGTCTTCCACAGCCGCCCCGCCGCCCCGCCGCCCTTCCTTCTCAGTCAATGGCAGTTGTTCGTGGCGACGCCCCACGGTCCAATATAATCAACAGGTGGGATTGTGTGTCTCTCGTGCGTTTGTTCCGTCACCCAGTTCGCCATATCTTACGCATGGTTCACCAGTTCGCCATAGCTGACGCATGTATCACCCGTTCTCCATAACTTACGCATATATCGCCTTTTCTCCGTATCTAACGCACGTATCGCCAGTTCTCCCATCTAACGCATGTATCACCCGTTCTCCATAACTTACGCATATATCGCCATTTCTCCGTATCTAACGCACGTATCCCAGTTTCATCATCTAACGCATGTATCACCCGTTCTCCATAACTTACGCATATATCGCCATTTCTCCGTATCTAACGCACGTATCACCCGTTCTCCATATCTAACGCATGTATCACCCGTTCTCCATATCTAACGCATGTATCACCCGTTCTCCATATCTTGAAC
The DNA here is from genome assembly GCF_036320965.1 of Panulirus ornatus. Classification (NCBI taxonomy): domain Eukaryota; kingdom Metazoa; phylum Arthropoda; class Malacostraca; order Decapoda; family Palinuridae; genus Panulirus; species Panulirus ornatus. The sequence continues at coordinate 5,456,550 of NC_092269.1, forward strand.
GCATGTATGACACTCGCGTGTTCAATCGACCTGTGGTTCCAGCTTCCAACTCCCTGAGAACGATCCTCATATCAGTCACTCGAGTCAGTCTCACTCGCTTTAAAGCATCCGTCGCAACACACCCGTGTCTTAGGTACTACCTCTGTGTCTTGGGTCTGATTGACGCCCTGGCGTTGCCTCCAACAGCTGAGGGCCAGCTCCGTTTCACGAGCAGGTGTAACGTTCAGTTGTCAAACCTAGTAACACCTGCGGCTGTCTCTCATGTCTCTCTCTCTCTCTCTCTCTCTCTCTCTCTCTCTCTCTCTCTCTCTCTCTCTCACCACACACACACACACACACCATCCAGGGCTCATAACGAAACCATTGCCTCGTTGCAGCGACCATTTCTCTAAATCATTAGCAAAATTGGTCCCCCTCTTCCCTTCTCACACCTTCGAAGAAAAGGTGCTATCCTTTTTTTTTTCTGTTTTTATCTTTATTCGCGTTGCTTCTTCTGTTCTTCGAGCTGTTATTTCCCATTGCTTCTTCTGTTCTTCGAGCTGTTATTTCCCATTGCTTCTTCTGTTCTTCGAGCTGTTATTTCCCATTGCTTCTTCTGTTCTTCGAGCTGTTATTTCCCATTGCTTCTTCTGTTCTTCGAGCTGTTATTTCCCATTGCTTCTTCTGTTCTTCGAGCTGTTATTTCCCATTGCTGCTTCTGTTCTTCGAGCTGTTATTTCCCATTGCTTCTGTTCTTCGAGCTGTTATTTCCCATTGCTTCTTCTATTCTTCGAGCTGTTATTTCCCATTGCTTCTTCTGTTCTTCGAGCTGTTGTATCCAATGTCGTTAATGCCGCTGCTGCTTCTGTTCTGAAGCTGTTCCTTGTGTTATTGCGGCGTCGAAGCTTCAGTTATTCAAGCTGGTCCTCCTCCCGCCATTACTAAAAAGCTTCTCCTCTTCTTCAAGCTTTTCCCCCTATATATTTTTTTTAGTGGCTCAGCGTCTTTTTCTCCCAGCTGATCTGTTGTCATTGGCGCTGCATCTCTCATTCGTTCGGTTTTGTCTTTTGTTTCGCCTCTTCCTCGTCTTCTTCCTCCTCTTCCTTTCGCTAGGGCTCCTCAAGGACCAGAGGGTCAGGCCAGAGTGAGCCTAGACCAAGGGGCATAACCTCCACCAAACTCCCTGTTGATTGTCTCCCTCCAGGGGAGCGCTTTTCTCCCCATTGTCGACTCTCCTCCTCCCTCCCTCTCCAATCGTCTCCCTCTTCCCCACCATCTCCCTACTCCACACCGTCTTCCTCCTCTCCCTTTTCTTCCTCCTCCCCATCGTCTCCTCACTCCCCACCGTCTCCCTACTCCACACCGCCTCCCTACTCTCCCTCTTCTTCCTCCTCCCCATCGTCTCCCTTGCTCCCCATTGTTGTGGCGGATGAAGAACCTCTTCCTCAGCTCCATCCTTCACCCTAGCTCCACTCAGAGGGTGGGTTGTCAACCCGATGGAGGGCCCCTCTCCTCTCCAGCGGTGCGAGATAAGTGTGGCTGATAAGCGACCACATTCTTTAATATATATATATATATATAATATATATATATATAATATATATATATATATATATATATATATATATATATATATACACTACAGGTAGGGAGGCAGGTAGATCTGGGAAGAGAGGGGAAAAGACGACAGAGGTCTGAGGAGAGACTGGGGGAGATGAATGGCGTAGCATGGCAAAATTGGGGGAGGAGAGATATGAGAGACAGTGGGAAATGTAGTTACGATGAAGGACAGACCCCTCTCGGAACGCCGTCAGTTATACAAAGTATCGAAGATGAGAGACGGTTGAGGAGCGAGAGAGGGTGGTATAGGGAATGGTGGTCCCCCATTGTTGTACCTAAGGGGGATTGACAAGGGGGGTTGTGGGAGGGGGGGTTTGATAAGGAGGAAGGTCGTCTCCAGGCGAGGGGGAGAGAGGAAGATGGGGTCTGGTAGGTGACTGTGTCAGGAAGAGACAGGGAGAGAGGGAGGACCTCATGCTCTCCTCTCTCTCTCTCTCTCTCTCTCCTCTCTCTCTCTCTCTCTCTCTCTCTCTCTCTCTCTCTCTCTCTCTCTCTCTCTCACTGCCAGAAGCTTGCTGATAAGCTGTGTATATATATTGTCTCCACGTGAAGATAAACTGACTGTCTTCTCTGGCTGTAGCAACACGCGAGGAACCACCATGTAAAACCTTTCAGTTATGAATGAGGATAAAAGATGAATCCCATACATTTTGCTGATGTTTATGTGCTGTAATTACTACACTTCGTTTATCCTGTCTTCTGACAACAGCGTTTCACACTAACATCTTATTTTCACTTATCAATAATTCATTAAATATAGGTAGAAATATTTATCAATGTAATGGACTATAATTTTGGATTGTTGATTATTCCCGAACTGCATTTACAAACGCAAGTGATCGACGATGTGAAATATAAAGAGAGGTTTTTACAGAAGAGCACGTAGAGAGTTCCAGGATCTGTAGCTATAGGCTTCGAAGGTATAGTCTGTTCCCGAACTCCATTTACAAAGACAAGTGCCTGATGATGTAAGAACAGATCTTGTATAGAAGAGCCTTTAGAGAGTCCAAGAGTCTTTGCTATACAGGATTGAGAACAAGATCCCAGTTGCCCCTCGCCATAGGTAGTACACAGACCCAGCAGATATGAATAGAATTCACAGTGACTTTGATAATAGAACCAGTGATGGTGGAAAAAAAAAAACTATATAAAGTGCATAAGCAATGGTAACGTGCAGTGCAAATGGTTTGCGTTCGTCGTAATGTCAAAGACAAAGGACGGAATGCAGACATTTTGGATAAAACGATGGCGCAAAAGGCAAATGCGAACGTCCCGGGACAATGATGATATTAAAGTCAAAGCGCGGGGGGGAAATGTGAACGTTTTACGACACTGGTAACGTTCGAGGCGAATGGCAGAATGCAGACGGTCATGAGACAATAACGCTACACATGGCAACGACGCGAAACGTTGAGGGTATAAGGGAGTTGCAAGATGGGTTCCGACTCTTGCCTTCAAACTTGAGGACTCGTGTATTAATAATCGGGCGGAGTTTATATAGTTCGCTCTCAAGCGCGACTTAACTGACCTGGAGATGCCGAGGGAGAGCAGGAGGAGGAGGAAGAGGAGGAGGAGGAGGAGGAAAAAGGAGGAGGTGGTAGGGGGGAAGAGAGAGGATTGGAAACGTATAAGACAACACGGGTTTAGAGGGATACCACGTTGGCTCCGATCTTCCGAGTGTCTTGGGTCTTGAGATGGACACGGACGAAAACTTGAAGAGTCCATTCGACAACGACAGATCCAGCTGGACTTCTGCAAACCAGCCAACCCGCATCGAAAATTTCGGGACGTAACGAACGGACGAAAACGTAGGTCAGCTTCTTTGACCTTGAATATGGCGCTTGATGAAATTACTCCCCCATATCGCCCCTCCTCCTCCTCCCTCCGTTTGATCCCGGAGTCTAATATAATTCAGCCATTTTTTTTTTCTTTTCCTTGTGATGGGAAACTGATTACTTTTTTTTTCTTCTTCCGTGGTGTCTGGCGATGGCTGAAGAGGCCGCCCGTCTATTCGCTGGTCTGACGAGCGGGGAGAGAAATAGATCACAGTATCTCATCAGCATCTCATAAATAGACCAGACGCAACGAGGCCAGTGTCAGAAAATGAAACTTGATCACGACATTACAAGCCCTCACCATAACGGTACGACCCTTGGACATAACGGTACGACCCTTGGACATAACGGTACGACCCTTGGACATAACGAAGCGACAGTTGGACGAAACGGTGCGACCCTTGGACATAACGGTACGACCCTTAGACATAAAGGTACGACCCTTGGACATAACGGTACGACCCTTGGACATAACAGTACGACCCTTGGACATAAAGGTACGACCCTTGGACATAACAGTACGACCCTTGGACATAACGGAACGACCCTTGGACATAAGGGTACGACCCTTGGACATAAAGGTACGACCCTTGGACATAACGGTACGACCCTTGGACATAACAGTACGACCCTTGGACATAAAGGTACGACCCTTGGACATAAAGGTACGACCCTTGGACATAACGGTACGACCCTTGGACATAACAGTACGACCCTTGGACATAAAGGTACGACCCTTGGACATAACAGTACGACCCTTGGACATAACGGTACGACCCTTGGACATAACGGTACGACCCTTGGACATAACGGTACGACCCTTGGACATAAGGTTACGACCCTGGGGTATAAATGGCCTGACCTTTGTCTTCACCCCTGTGGGTGGAATGTCTCTGTACGTTACGGGATGTATCGAATGCGCGCGTGTGTGTGTGTGTGTTTATTTGTCCATAAGAAGAGCGTTGTTAATGACACACACACACACACACACACACACACACAACACACACACACACACACAGGCACATCACATCCATGTGAGATAGTACGGAGCGCTCTGAGAACAGAAGCATCCCGACTATTTTGAACTTCATCAATGGTTATGTGTCTATGCACATAATTACTTCCGGGTGGTGAAGAGTCCTGGGGACCCGGATGTTTGACTGGGGTGTCGTCTCTCTCTTCTCGTGTATAATCGCATCTTTGGATTTGAGAGGTTGTGTTTCAGTCTCCCAGGCCGTCGTGCCAGTAGAATGGTAATCTCGCCAAAGTTTGCGTGTGAAAATTGTCGCATAAAACACAACCCTTTGGTTTATGATGTGTGCTGTTTTGTCTTAGAATGTGTTCGACCTTTCGTTGTACGTAGTTCAGTTTACCCCGTTGATTATTACTTTAAATGATGCTGTTGACCACTACACATTCGCCCTCTTCCGTTCCGTAAGGCCACGGTGTAGTGTATCGACCACTGGAACGGTATGAGGAAGGGAGAATCACATGGAAAAGGGAAAATCGCCTGGGACAGTGGAAACCACGGGAAGCAGACTTTCCCACCCATCTCGCTGTGCCATGGAAGGGAGGGAGGGAGGATGGGGTCTCTCCAGCAATTTATGCAGAATAGCATTATGATAATTACAGTTAGGGTTGCGCCATGGCATAGCTCCGTAATTAAATCCATTCTGAAATCTAAAAATGAAAATAAAAAACCTGCTAAGCTTACAAAATTATAATTCGTGGTTGCGAGCATGTAAAGGTAAAATGTTTACTAGGAAAATTATATCAAAAAAAGATTTGAAACATATATATATATATATATATATATATATATATATATATATATATATATATATATATATATATATATATGTGTGTGTGTGTATATATTGCGATAAAACTTAAGTGTACTCCGTTTTCTAGCTCCTGGGTCATCTTAGACACTTTTTGATAATACTTGGGAGTCTTATTGTACGTAATTATCTAGTTCGTTAGTAAGGGACAATTAGCCCTCTTGAATAAAATAAATACATCTGACATGACTGTGAATGACAATGGGATACGGGCCAAATGTTATCGCAAACTACCCTTTATCTCTTCGTAACCAACTGCAGATAATCGTTCTACGCGTCACTGACGGATAGAAAAAGATATCTTCATTACTGTTCAATTAAATGAGTGAAACATTGATCAGTGCATTTAAGCAGACACGCAGCAAATGGTAAATAAACTGTTGCTTTTAAGTAAACAGGTTTAGTGTATAGGGAATTCAGTACTATCCTTTAGATGACAAGTAATTAGAACACTGAAACTGAACCCTATGAGTGCTAGCCTGAAGCTTGACCTGACCCTAAAGATTACGTACCTAGCCTTCATGCCAAAGGCTCGTGACCCGTCACACTCAAGGGCTTGAAAAATCGCACTCATTCTGGCGTACGCACGTCAATCAAACAAGAATTCACGAGATTAGAAAAGAAATGGCAGAGTTTGCTCCACCCACACACGCACACATAATGTCAGCCAGAGTTTCCCAATAACGAAAGCATTTAAAGTATGTCTTTTGATACGAAAGAAGGTTGGTGGTTTTAGGGTTAAAAGAAATGTCCCTGTGTTCTAATTCTTCCGAAGTTCTTGTTTGATCTTCGGCGAACTTGTTACGCCCCACCGAAGGTCTCCAAAGAGGAAGTGATTTGTGTGTCAGCAGGTTCAGAGGAGAGATTATCTGTTTTAATCTTAGAGGCGCATCGTGCGTCTGACAGCGCTACTGAGCGGGTGTCTGTTGCCGGTCGGCATATTTGGTAGTTGTACGCAGGAGGGGACCACAGTGGCGTCGTACGCTTGATGATATAACATACAAGAAATATTCATGGGTGACGGAAATGGAATGTCATAATATGCTCAACTGTCTAGTTATGATTGTAAAGACACACACACACACACACACACACACACACACACACACACAGACTGAAGAAAGATGTATGGGAATATGATCAGCACACGCGAGAAGGATGTGGTCCTGTATCTTACATGGGACACACGAAATGGGCAGACTTTTAGCCCGAGAAGAATGCAAGATCAAGCCATAACTTCCTTTCAGATGGCCCGTTGCATCCTTAATGGAACACCGTATTTGATCTTGCCTCCAGGGATTGCTACTTTCATATATACAGCACACACACACAACACACACACACACACACACACACACACACACACACACGAATTTAGTGCATTTGAACGCGCACTTTCATGGAACATATAATACCCTCCAGCAGGCAGGATTCGAACCCAGGACCTTTTGTGTGGTATTCGGTTTGCGTTCCTGAATACCACAGCTGGCTGTTGGAGGGTATTATATAATATATATATATATATATATATATATATAATATATATATATATATATATCTTCCCATCTCATTTTTTTTTTAATTTTCCAAAGGAAGGAACAGAGAAGGGGGCCGGGTGAGGATGTTTCCTCAGAGGCCCAGTCCTCTGTTCTTAACGCTACCTCGCTGAGGCGGGAAGTGGCGAATAGTATGAAAGATATATATATATATATATATATATATATATATATAATATATATATATATAATATATATATATATATATATATATATATATATATATATATGACGTTAATGTCGGAACGTAATTCTAGGGCTGAAATTACACCCCCACACGTAACAAATTAATTACTTAGTCAACATGTAAATTTAATTAATGCAAATTTTCTTCGAATGAAATTGTACACTAGTAAAAAATGGCCAGCAGCGCTGAAAATTATTATAACAGACAGTGGTTACTTTATGCCAATTACCGAACGATAGATTTGCTATATTGACTTGCATTTTATACTTTTTCACTTTACAGATACTAACGTACATCTGCATAAATATAATTCACTTCTGAACAGAGTATTGACTGAGTGCGTGCAGCCGGAGTTAGTTGCAACAAAAACATTTATCATATATTTGGGTATTTCTTTTGGCCTTTTGCGATTGCTGAGGTCAATGCATTTTCGTCTGTGGTAAGGTTATGAGCACGTCAGTTAATGGTCCTTAACCTCTCGTGAGCGACGAGACGACCAATGCGACCTCCTGAAGTACGACTGTTAAACACGACTCTTTGTTTCTTGAGGTGTACGACCCTTGAGCACGACGGAACGAGCCTTGGGTCCAATAGCATGACCTTTCGTACGACCCTCTATAGGGGACAAGGTCAGATGATGCCAGTCCGTCGTACTTACGGGTCGTACGATCGTGCGTGCTCAAAAGGGGTCGTACTGCAGCGCTTACCAGGACGCGATATAGTTGAAGATAAAGTAATGTGGCTTTGCGGTGTCAGGCGCCCCCCCCCCCCCCCCCCCCCCCCCCCCCCCCGTGGGCACAAATGATGGGGAAGCCAGGTTCAGATGTGCAGAATTTTTATCCTTTTCTCCCTCGGGTTAGAGAGTCCCTAGGCCTCCCTTCCTTCCCTCCCTCCCTCCTTCACCTCACTTAAAGCTTACGCATTTTCTCCCTTTCCACTCGTCTTGCACGATGGTCTCCCTTGCTTTACGCTTACCTCTCAAGCTCTCTCTCTCTCTCTCTCTCTCTCTCTCTCTCTCTCTCCTCTCTCTCTCTCTCTCTCTACGCATAAAGTGTGTCGTGATCAGCTGGCTTGGGTGTTAAAGATGCAAGGTGGCTGTGGTGGGTGGTAGGCAGGTGGTTGTGGTAGGTCGTGGGCAGGTGGTTGAAGTTGGGGTGGTAGTCAGGTGGTGGGTGGTGGTAGTCAGGTGGTTGAAGGTAGGGTGGTAGTCAGGTGGTGTTGGCGGGTGGTAGCCTGGGTGGTATTCAGAGCAAACCATTATACCAAGAACCTCTGTTGTTCTCTTCTTCTATACGTGTCAACTGCAGACGCCGCTCCTCCCCCCCTCCTCTCCCCGGGGGCACCTGCTGTGTTGTCATTGTTGTTGTCATTGTTGTTGTTTGGCCCTCGTGTACAAGACGTTTCTGAAACATTTCGTTTTTTTTTTTTTTCCTTTTTTTTTGGCGTTGTCAGTGTTTACACAATGGTCTGCTGCTGTTGTAGATGTTCGAACCCAGAAGTATTTGCCGCAAATTTCGTAAATGTTGCAGACACGTTCGCTGGTGTAAATGTAGCGAGAAAACATTTACAGCTCTTTTACGTAAACAGCTGCATTTTCGCAACTATTGTAGATGCCTCGCTTGCATTTTTGCTTGTCATAATACATCTGTTGTAGGGGTGTGTCTACGACTGCACACACACTCACACACTCGCCAGTTGCCATTGCTAGCTTTATGTCCCGCAGTTTAAAATGAACTGGACGCGTTACACCCGATATAGCTACAGTAGTCAGGGTGTTGTTAGCTCTGGTCTGGGGAGCCCAAACAAATTTCCCCTCGCCAACCACTCTCGTAAATGCGTAGATACCGCATGCGGGCTATCGTAGCGTAGCTATCGCGGCGCAAAAGGGGAGGGCAGACATCGCACCTTTGGCAATAGATAGCACGTTCGCACGAACCCTAACGTATTTTGTTTATATATATATATATATATATATATATATATATATATATATATATAATTTCTTTCGTCTGTTTCCTCGCGCTACCTCGCAAACGCGGGACAGCGATAAAGCCAAAAAAAATATATATAATATATATAATATATATATATATATATATATATATATATAATATATATATATATATATATATATATATATATATATATATATATATATATATTATATAATATATATATAAAATACTGAGCATCATGAGAGGCTGAAGAAATATAATAATGTTAACAACTTTAACGTAGTTACGTGACGTTACTATATTTGTTTTATTTACCCTGCAGAAGGCTCGTAACTCTCCCAAATTTAAGGGGGCACTGAATAAAGGGTTCCGGCAGTGGTTTTTCTGCAGATTTATGTATATATGTGCACAGTGGCAGCCTCTATTTCGAGCGACTAAACCATCATTTGATACAACTGCCAGCAGGATACAGTCCATTTATGATCGTCCGTGTGTGTCTCTGTATGAAGCGATCTTTTACACACGGGTCTTGGGGTGTCATATGACCGTATGGTGTTTATTTGGTATGTTCCCATATTTATTTATTTTCGTACATTCAATTCGTGTGCGTCTCGTGTACCTCCGCCATGAAGAACGTACTGACACGAGAGAAAACGAAGCGATATTCCAGCTGCTTTTGGAGAGGACCCGCTGGAACCTTTTGATTCACACACTGGACTCTGTATGACACTTGATGGCCTTGATGATGCAGCAGTAAAGTCTACACGACACTCACGCTGCAACACCCACCCCTTTTAGGGGGGTGTCATGTTACCCAGTGTTGCGCTGTTTCAGGGTCCTCGACCCCGGGGGACTCCCCCCCCCCCCCCCCACACACACACACACACACACACACACACACACACACGAAAATATAGGCTGGGTTATTGGGTTATTGCCTGGTATATTTTTAGCAGCGAGAGTCGGAATATACTTTTTGATCTTTTTTTTCTTTTTGTGAGGTATTGTATATATTGGGGGAGACAGTGTACTATGATGGTCAGAATTGTATCTAGATATTCTGTGTGGCGTGATTCATATATATATATTTTTTTTTTTTCGTACTATTCGCCATTTCCCGCGATAGCGAGGTAGCGTTAAGAACAGAGGACTGGGCCTTTGAGGGAATAACCTCACCTGACCCCCTTCTCTCTTCCTTCTTTTGGAAAAAAAAGAAAGAAAAACGAGAGGGGAGGATTTCCAGCCCCCCGCTCCCTTCCCTTTTAGTCGCCTTCTACGACACGCAGGGAATACGTGGGAAGTATTCTTTCTCCCCTATCCCCAGGGATATATGGGTTGTTCTAACTCATTGTAAGAATTTCAGCTGTGAAGCACGGCTGGTTACGTAAATCATGAGGCACTGAGTTATCTTGACAAAGAGATGATTGTAACCTTTTCGATCACAGTCATGGGACCCATTTGGTATGGTGGCGTGACCTTTATAATGAGGTTAGGGGTCTTGCGGTCATGCACAAGGTTTGTGCCATTGACCTTTCGGGGTTAATGGTTGTAATCATTGCCCTCTTGTCTCCGAAACATTTGCCGGGGATTTCCATTCGTGATATATGGCGTTGAAGTCTTGCGTAGCAAGGAGATGAGAGGGTTCTGTTGGAGCTGTCTTGTTATCTCTTAATCTTCCTTATTCTCCTCATTCCCTTCTTCTTCTTCTCTCATCTTTCGTTTATATCCTCTGCCTTCCCATCCTTCTCCACCTCCTCCTCCTCCTCCCGACACTATCCTCCTTATCTTCCTTTTAAGCTTCTCTTCATCATCATTCCTCTCCTCCTCTCCTGCCTCCTGATGGTGGCTGATGCTGGTATAATTGTGGTGGTAGATGATCCCTGCCTCCTCCTCCTGATCGTGGTGGATGTAGGTGGTAGATGACTGATCGTATCAGTAGATCATGAAATTGGTTGATGATGGGGTTTTTGTCGATGGTAGATTGGTGGTGGTTCAGTGTGCCCACGGGGTAGCAATGATTCCAGTGGATGTCGAGGTGGCGTCCGGGTCTCATGTTAAATTCCCGTCTCCTCCCACACCTTTCGCGAGCCAGAGACCCCTCACGGGTTTATCAAACTCTCAAGCAGGAGCCTCCACTAGCATTATCGCTTTCCATGAGCAACGGAAGGAGTATAACACGACCGCCCCTTCTGTTACGTCTGGTGGTACTGGCGTCCGTGCTGTGTTGCTTCTGCTGTTCTGGCGGTGTTACTACTGTTCTGTGCTGTTCCTGCTGTCTGTGGGACACGCACGCGGGGGCCACAGTCGCTGTTCACACCTCCGTCACAGCAACAGGTTTATTGATGCCTCGATGTGGCGCGGCGGTTACGACACATTCTTTTTTGATGACGGGTGATTCAACTGGCCATTGACGTCATTGTCAGTGGGGGGGGGTCGACGATATGAGGGTTACTTTCACCACATCTCTCTACCCACCTTCCCGCCTCCACCGCGCGCCACAGACAACCCTGCGCCACAGACAGACAACTCTCCTCCCCCCCCAGATCTTTGCTGACGTCTGTGTCGCGGGTGTTGACACAAGTCCGTGTATCTTGTGACCTAGATATAAAAATCATGGCGGTGGTGATGTATACCGGCCGACGGCTTTGGAACCCTCACCACCTCGGTGCAACCCAGACACACCCCCCCTATTGTTTCTGTCTCCCTGGAGAGTTCCTCTTTAAACGTAACGTTACCGCTCGTGAAAGAATTAAGAAGAGAGCTCTCTCTCTCTCTCTCTCTCTCTCTCTCTCTCTCTCTCTCTCTCTCTCTCACTGTTTAACTTTTAGTTCATCCTTGCGTCACAGGGTCTCACTTCTGTGATCGCTCCTACGGCAAGTCAAGACACCAGCCACATGCAAGTAGTGTGGTGAAGTTGTGTTTTATAGTTGTAAGTGCAGACCAGTTCAGGGGTAAGGTGTTCAGTGTCTCTCGTATGGAAGTCGCATCCTGGGCATGATGGGGGAGTAGGGGTCTTATGATGTGTTCAATCGATGTTTATCATGATAGAGAGATGGATAGCATCCGAAGCACCAGCGAGGTAGCATAACTCGTACTTCTCTGGGGAGTGCAGTCTCAGATGAGTGTACAATCTGGAATAGACGAGTTAGAAATTGGGTTGCGGTGGTTGGTGGTGGGTTGATGTTTCTGTGAATATGTCTGATAGAATTATATGCAAGGGGATGGAGGAGGGAGGGAGGGCGAGAGGGTCTGTGAATATAAGTTACTGAAGTACATAAGGCATGGCTGAGCTATGTATTTCTGCATGAGGATTGGTGATCAGTTAGTATGGGAGGGGGGCTAGAGCTGCTGCATAGGAGCTATGTTGAGATGACACCGTAATGGAAGTATCTTTTTGTTCCGTTTGGCAAGTTCAGAGCGTTTGACGGTAGGGCAAACAGTCGTATGATAGTTCTCAGTACTTTTCTTCGTGTAGTTTGGAAATTTTGTTTTGTTTGCATTGGAAAGGGCGGATGGCCAGGGAGGTGAGGCGTAGTTTAGAGTGGAGGGGTGGAACTGTTTGCAGAGAAGGCTGAGGGATTCTTTTTTTTCTTGTCCGACACTGGTACCAGTGAATATTCTGATGGCTTGTCATAGTGGGGTGAATGTCATATATATATATATACTTGTAGAGAGAGAGAGAGAAAGAGAATCAGTTTGCTCTGTTCCTACACTGCCTTTGCTGGAATTGTTTTAAGTGGTATTGCTGAGTGACGTTTATGCATACACAGTTATTATTCCACGGTGGGTTCATTTGGAGCATCCATGTCCTTTGATTGTATTTGTAGATAATACGTTGGTAGAGTTTGGTGAAAATTCAAAGTGCAATACAATGGAATCATTCGTGTAAGAGCGTTTGAATATATCTTGTGCAGCAGCTTCATTTAACTTTAAAATGGCTGGAAGTGAGCTTTGGAAGGTAATCTTTGAAACGATATATAAACCAGCCGTTTCACTTTGTCATGAAACAGTCCCTCCGTCCATTGCCCATGTTCGCATTCATTTAAGAAATTTGCAGCTGTCACCAGATCCAGTGTGTATGTGTGTATGTGTGTGTGTGTGTGTGTGTGTGTGTGTGTGTGTGTGTGTGTGTGTGTGTGTGTGTGTGTGTGTGCTGGAAGCATTTATCTTTGAATGCTACATGAATTCAGTTGATAAATACAGTGTTCTGTTAATAGCTGAAGGCTGAAAAATAGATTATAGAGGGAGGCAAAGCCACCTGCAAAAAATAAAGTGTTGGAGAGGAGATACCTGGGAAAGAATTATGTATTGCCTGGAAAAAGGATATATATAATATATATATATATATAATATATATATATATATATATATATATATATATATATATAGCGGCAGTAAGATGAAGTCATGGGCCTCGGATACTGAAAATTGTGTTCACTCCCAGGAGAAAGAGATGGAACAACACCGACTGATCATATCTGGAAGAGGCCAGAGCATAGGCTAACTGGAACTGACCACCGGCTGGAAGAGCCATACACTGCTGGATCTACCCATGAGTAATCCCAAGTGCAAGACCCATGTAGGAGCTGCGTTTATAGCTGGAAGTGTCCACAATTAGTAGCCTTATTTCATTTAGGAGATGGGGATATAGCTGGAAATATCCATCAGGAGCCTGGGCTGGAAGATTCATTGAGGATCTATGCTTATATCTGGAACCATCCACCATTGCCCCTAGGCTGGAAGAACTCTTTAGGAGCACCTACCTTAGCTGGAAAAGATCACATCCTCTAATTTGAAAGCACCCATTGATATTCTACGCTGGAAGGGGCATTACGGAGCTGTGATCTGGTCTGGAAAACGTCAGTGAATGGTAATTGGAGCTGTGCAACAGTACCCTGCCAGCTGGAAGCCGGCATTAATGATCCGTGACCATCGCTGGAAGAGGCCAGAGCCAGTATGAACTGGAACTCTAAACAGGTGGCATCAACGAGGAGGAAAAAGGTGTTTGTGAGCTCTTGTCATGGTGGAGTATGTCAGAGCGTATGGTAACTAAAACTGTCCATCAGTAGCCCGGACTGGAAGAGCCATTTTTGGGTGTAAAACTGAAAGGTCAGGTCGTGTGTCAACTGGAACTATCCATCAGCAGCCTTCCGACTGGAAGAGTTATTTGGGGGGTGTGAAGCTTGAAGCTGCAAGGATTATACTTGGGCTGGAAAACATAAAGTGCGTTCGTTAGCATGTATGTATATATATATATATACGGTGGCATAAATGGTTGTTTATTCAGAGAATCTCTCTCTCTCTCTCTCTCTCTCTCTCTCTCTCTCTCTCTCTCTCTCTCTCTCTCTCTCTCTCTCTCTCTCTCTCATGCACGTATTATAGATGGAGAGATAGATACTGGCCTACTACCTTGAGAGAAAGATAGATAAGGTGTGCAAGCTACCAAATCACCCAGATTAAGCTGTTGACTATTATATATCAACGATATATATATATATATATATAATATATATATATATATATATATATATATATATATATATACACACACACACACACAGAATGACCACTGATTTACTTCTTTGAGAAGATTTTTCCCCCCTCCATCACCAGCTTAAAAGATTTCCTCAAAGCCGAAAAGGAAAGTGTTGATGGCTTCAGCTGGTGAAAATATTTTCTTACCCCCCCCTCCTCGCCTACCTCAGCCCCCCCCTCACCCCCCACCAACCCCCTCCACTTGAAAAATGACACCGGAGGGAATCGTGGGGGGAGGGGGGGGGGGGGGGGTGTGATGTCATGGCACTCGTTTACTTCTTCGTAATAGATGGATTCTCAGGAGGGCGAGGCAGGTCAATCACCTGTGAGAGACAGAAGGGGGAAAACAATATACATATATATTCAAGAAAAAAAAAGATAAAGGAGTGTCAGTTGGCCCAAGACGAGACAATTACAAGGGAATTTGATCCCAGCATAAGGCTAGGTGTTGAAGACTCAACAGATTATAAGTGCTTAGACTGGAAGGAAAGTGTATTTTATGGCTGTGATAAGTAGCATGTGTGTTTTAAGTGCCTCTGTACACGAAATGCTTAGCAAATTACATCATGCTAAAGCTTTACCTGTTTGCTTCGTGTAATGAAACAGCCAGAGACTGTTGTACGTGAATAGCTTAAAGCAGAGGACGGATTTGAGTTCAAGGGTGATTTGGGTTGCAATGAGGAGGTAGTTGACTGCTACTGCGTACAAACCAAGGACGTAAGAGGTTTTGATAAGAAAACGGGAGGATTTGATAAGAAAACGGAATGAATTGTGGATGGAGCAGGCTGCTTGGCTAGATGTGTTTTCCTTCTTCAAAACCAAAGTAAAGGACTTGAGAGCGGTATGCAGTCGTAAGTTGTCTGGCAAATATCTTGTGGAGAGAGAGAGAGAGAGAGAGAGAGAGAGAGAGAGAGAGAGAGAGAGAGAGAGAGAGAGAGAGAGATACGGTACCGTCGTATTGACGATGCTTTTCACGTTACGTTACCGTCGTAGTGACGAAGCTTTTCACGTTACGTTACCGTCGTAGTGACGATGCTTTCACGTTACGTCACCGTCGTAGTGACGATGCTTTTCACGTTACCTCACCGTCGTAGTGACGATGCTTTTCACGTTACCTTACCGTCGTAGTGACGATGCTTTTCACGTTACGTTACCGTCGTAGTGACGAAGCTTTTCACATTACCGTCGTAGTGACGATGCTTTTCACGTTACGTTACCGTCGTAGTGACGATGCTTTTCACGTTACCTTACCGTCGTAGTGACGATGCTTTTCACATTACGTTACCGTCGTAGTGACGAAGCTATTCAATATGTTTTCCTCCCTCTCTCACTAACCTTCCCTCTGTGTGTTCAGTTGTTAACATTGCGTGTTGACTTAAAGAGAGAACCCCATGGCTTTGGCTTCTTGACCCTCATGAGGACTTCGAGAACGACCCTCGAGGACGACGATACGACCCCCCCCCCACCCCGAGCACGACGATATGACCCCTTGAACACGACGGTAAGCCCGTCGTGTTCAAGGGGTGTCGTACCGTCGCTCGCAGCGGTTGAATTTGACCTTCAGCCAATCTCTTCTTCTTCTTCTTCCTGTCAGGTTTCGTCTGTCTTCCTGGATGTCCACACTTCCCCATCTTTTCCTCTTCTTTCCCCATCCATATTTCCAGCTGATCCATTGGCCCGTGATGGTCATTCCTCCATTCACATTGGAATATTCTTTATTTTTTCTTTGAGAAAAATATCTTTCCATTTTGAAGATTTGTTGACTTCCTCTCCCATACGCTGCAGCTGTCCCATCCTCTGTACACGTCAGCATTCATTGTCTTCCTCTCACGTACGTCACAACCTGTCCTCTTTAGATGTTTCTTATGACCTTTAGCCATTAGCCTCTCTACTTTAACACGTAACCTGTAACTTTCTCCTTTAATTATTACCCGTCTGTTGAAACTGTTTCCCCTTTAACTCGCATGCCCCGCGCCCCCACACGCGCCCCCCCCCCCCCCCTGTTAACGTCACGGCGAAATTAAGAAGTGAACGCGAGGGCTTCTTCACCAGCTGTGCTGGAAATGCCGGGGCTGTTGGGTATGAGTCTCTCTCTCTCTCTCTCTCTCTCTCTCTCTCTCTCTCTCTCTCTCTCTCTCTCTCTCTCTCTCTCCCCACCCCTTCCAACCAAATCCTCTCCCCCACCTTTGCCAACTGTGTTACAAGACTTCTCGAGGTATCTTAACTTTAGAGGGTCAGTTGGTGGCTAGTCATGTTTCATCCATCTGTTTCTCTTCACCGTTTGTGTGTGTATGCTGGCTTTATGACAGCCGTTTTGTGTGTATGTCTCCGTTGCTCTTCTTAAGTCTTGTTTACTGCCGTATTTTTGTATCTGTGTGTATCAGACGAGTGTTCGTCTTGCTGCTCTGTGTAGAATGTCACATAAATGTGTATGGCAGACGTGGATGCATGATTCTTTTGATCGTCTGACAACCACGTGTATGGGTCTCGGTATGAATGGTGATTTCAGATGTGCATATATATATATATATATATATATATATATATATATATATATATATATATATATATATATATGCCTGTGTTCAGATGCTTCGCTGTATATATGGCATAACGCGTTTGTCAGAAGTGTTGTTTCCCTGCTAAGCAGTTATCAGTCGTACACAGTCCTACATGATCGTTCGCACGACGCCACATAAATTCTACAAAACGCTACATACTCCCACACAACACTCTTTAGACCTTGATGTAACACTCCGTGATCCTATATAATGTTATTCAAGCCCTGAATACTTAACGCCGAGCCGCCCACACACAACGGTACACAAGCCACTCCTAACGTAACATACACGTTTCGTATCGCGACGCAAACAGCCTCGGTTGCAAGCCACGCCAATCCCTCCCACACAATCACACCTCATTTCCTGGGTCGGGTTTGTGGGTTCGTTGCCGCGGTCGACGTTGTGGAAACTGTCCTCCTCGGTGATGTTTTCTGGTCCGTGCTGGGAGTGATGGAAATCTATCCACCACCCTTCCTTTCTCCTTCCCCTTGCAATATTCACTCGATAGCGTTGGCCATATCTGAGGAGCCATGTGCGATGGTGTTTGCATCATGCGTCGGACCTGACCGACGTAAACGCGATTAACTCTTTGGGTGTGTGTGTGTGTGTGTTGTGTGTGTGTGTGGTGCGCGCGCGCGCATACGGCAGTGCATGCCATGAATTTACGTGGTACTCGCGTTATTAGTCGTGTCTTTTCAATAGATTTGTGAGGGGCGAGACTTCAAGCCGATTTAGCTTTAACATTTGTGATCCTTTGAGCATGACCGACCAGTCCCTTTAGATATCTTGGTGTGACCTTTTTCACCTCATTCTTAAGGGCCGGACGGAAGGCCAGCCCTTCGTGCTCACGGGGTAAATGCCTTGAAGACTGTAGTATGACCCGACCCATATGGTTAGGTCAAAGGTCGCAGATGATATCATATACTCAAGGATCGCACCATCGTGCTCAAGGGTCGTACCGTCGTGCTCAAGGGTCGTACCGTCGTACTCAAGGGTCGTACCGTCGTACTCAAGGGTCGTACCCTTGTGCTCAAGGGTCGTACCCTCGTGCTCAAGGGTCGTACCGTCGTACTCAAGGGTCGTACCGTCGTACTCAAGGGTCGTTCCGTCGTGCTCAAGAGTCTTACCCTCGTGCTCAAGGGTCGTACCGTCGTGGTCAAGGGTCGTACCGTCGTACTCAAGAGTCTTACCCTCGTGCTCAAGGGTCGTTACCGTCGTGCTCAAGGGTCGTTACCGTCGTGTTCAAGGATCGTACCCTCGTGCTCAAGGGTCGCGCCGTTGTACTCAAGGGTTTAAAGTGATTATGATTAGCCATAGGCTGATCCAAACGTAGAAACTGTCCAGTAGAGAAGAAAATCCAGTAACGTCCCTTAGCTTGTAGCTGTCAGGCATGTTTAATCCCGTCTTGTGAGCAGTGCGCCCGGGCAAGAAATGAATTGATGGACTTTTGGGGCAAAACTCTGCTCTGTTGATGCCATTAAGAATGAAACAAAAGAGCCACTGCAGCTGAGCTTTGATATATGACATCTCTTGATACATCTGCGTCTGTGTGTGTGTGTGTGTGTGTGTGTGTGTGTGTGTGTGTGTGTGTGTGTGGTGTGTGTGTGCGACATGTTGCCGACGCCAGACATAGAACTCTTAATAAGTTGAGTGCTATTTGTTTTCTGGCTAATGCGTTTGTCGTTCTGGGGCCATTGGTGGTGTGCGGGTGGACGTGGAAAGTTAGTGTGGGGTTTTTGTCTTTCGATTTGATTTGTTATTTTTTTTTCCCCCCGTGTGCACGAAGGGTGCGACCTTTCGACCATGGCGTTACGAACCCTTGGGTGCGATGGCCAGTTAACTCTGTGGTTAAAGGTCACGTCAGATGCCAGGTCATGATACTCAAGTGTGGTACGACGGTCGTGCTCAAGGGGTCGTACCACGACGTGCTCAAGGGTCATACCAGTCGTGCTCAAGGGTCGTACCACAGTCGTGCTCAAGGGGTCGTACCACAGTCGTTCTCAAGGGGTCGTACCACAGTCGTTCTCAAGGGTCATACCGTCGTGGTCAAAGGTCGCACCGTCGTGTTCAAGGGTCGTACTGTCATGCTCAAGGATCGTACCGTCGTGCTCACGGGTCGTACCGACGTGCTCAAGGCATCCACGTGGTCAAAGGTGCACCGTTGTTCAAGGTCGTACGCGTGCTCAAGGTCGTACGTGTCTCAAGGGTCGACGGTCGTGCTCGGGGTCAACGTCGTGCTCGAGTCATACCGTCGTGGTCAAAGGTCGTACCGTTGTGCTCAAGGGTCGTACCGTCGTGCTCCAGGTCGTACCGTCGTGCTCCAGGGTCGTACCGTCGTGCTCAAGTACAGTCAAGTACGCTTACCTCTGCCTTACAGTAAGACTGGACGCATCTTAGCTACTGACAGTCATGGCGTGGATAGAATTAGCAGCGTTACAGTCTTACAGTTTTCACTCGTGGCAAAATGATTCACGGGAGTTTGATCTGAAAGCTGTTCTGTCACTTCTGGACTTATTCATTTTTAGTTTCCATGTTCCTTTTTTTTCTCGTTAAAATGAGGGTACTTCGCGCACGAGGGAACACATAATATGGGCAGAGTACTTTATGTTTGGCTTTTTAACACCATGGATGAAAACGATATATATATTATATATATATAATATATATATATATATATATATATATATATATAATATATAGCAATAATATTATATATATATATATATATTTTCTTTTTTTTTCTTTTTTTTTGTCGCTGTCTCCCGCGTTTGCGAGGTAGCGCAAGGAAACAGACGAAAGAAATGACCCAACCCACCCCCATACACATGTATATACATACGTCCACACACGCAAATACACATACATATACACACATTATATATATATATATATATATATATATATATATAATATATATATATATATATATATATATATATAATATATTGGAAAGGATCACAATTTTGCGCGTGACCATCATATTCCTATGATATTATTTTCCCCGTGGACTCATAGGAATATATATATATATATATATATATATATATATATATATATATATATATATATATATATATATATATTCTAAAGGATCACAATTTTGCGCGTGATCAAAATATTCCTATGAGTCCACGGGAAAATGGAACACGAAAAGTTCCCAAGTGCACTTTCGTGTAATAATCACATCATCAGGGGAGACACAAGAGAGAAATATAACAGTCAGTTGATATACATCCAAGAGACGAAGCTAGGACGCCATTTGGTAAACATGTGATTGTCCAAAATATATATATATATATATCGCATGAAATCAGTGTAAAAACGTGTACATAATGAATTACTGAAGTATTTAGTAAAAATGTATCATTTGATAATGCTTCGTTTGGAATGTATACATAATGAATTAATGAAGTATTTGATAAAAGTACATCTTCCTTCCCTAAAAACTACTGTATTTTCATCACACGCGGAGATTGAAGCATGCAAATTATGAGGTATGAATATGTATATATTTATCTTTTCTGGATTTTCCCCGCAAATCTGAAAGAAAAAAAAAATGATTATCATAGTAGAGAGACTCCTTTCTCATATAATGAAAAATTACTTTTTTCTTTTTAGCTGATGCAAATTAATTAACACGAAAATCTGAATTCAGGTCTGTTTAAACTGGGCATTTTGATTAACTGTGTGAAATCGTGTGTGTGTGTGTGTGTGTGTGTGTGTGTGTGTGAAACATGATGAAGGTTGAGCGAGTTTTTTTTTATCGCTTAGTTTCAGAATTAACACATTTTTTTTTTTTATTTCAAATAAGTTTTAAACTTTCCTCTTCTTCGCAATTGTGTTGTTTATATTTTCCAAGCCCACATATTCATATATGTATATTTGTGAGAATGCGTTCGTGTTGTGCATTTGTATGTAAGTATATGTGTGAGTTTGTTTATATGTGTCTGTGGTACTTCATTATTCCTGTGTTGTGTGTGCTTAAGTATGCACTATATGCCCAGATCATTTCACGTGAATGGTATATGTATGCCAATGTAGCTGTTTCAGTGTGTATAAGTAAGAAAACACTTGCATTACTCACCCTGATTGTATGTATTGATATATGAGTATACGCGTGCGCACGCACACACACACACACACACACACGCATACACGCACACACATGCGTATAACCCGTGTCAGTGGTTCTATTACAAGTGTCGGTAAAGTCAATAATAATAGCTATAGTATAAACATTTTCTGAAGCCATTACGTCTTGAGGGACAGACTTCACAAGAAATACAAAGAGTTCAGGA
Source organism: Panulirus ornatus (assembly GCF_036320965.1). Classification (NCBI taxonomy): domain Eukaryota; kingdom Metazoa; phylum Arthropoda; class Malacostraca; order Decapoda; family Palinuridae; genus Panulirus; species Panulirus ornatus. The sequence goes on from NC_092269.1 coordinate 5,477,920, forward strand.
GTTGGTTAGAGGATGTATGAAATGGATTTACTTAGGCACACAGAGACGACTGGAAGTGACTTCAATTTTGGTGATTTTAGCGATGACGTTGCAACATATGTGGCAGGCAGTACGCACATACGCACGGACATTTACGCCTTCATGTTACCATTCGAATGTAATTTCGCTTGTATTTGGTGACGTTTCTTAGTTATATACATATCACCGCCCGTAAAGGTAAGATAGCTGTAAAGATAAGATGGCCTAGAGTAATTACATGTTCATTAAGGAGTGGAGAACACCAAGTGTTCGCTCCCATCTTCATTGTTAAGTCGCAGACCGCTTTTGCCATTCAAAAGAAAACGGAAACGACGTCATAGGCCGCTTTTGCCATTCAAAAGAAAACGGAAACGACGTCTTTGATGACGTAGATGGTCCCTAGCCCCCCAGCTGCTGCTGTGGATAAAGTTGCCTCCACCAGTTGTTGCTATGGAAAAGCTCTCCTTCCCAGCCTCTACCCCTGGTTCAGTGGAGAAGGTGTCTTCCAGACACCCTATCCTGTTTCAAGCCGCGTTGGAATTAACACACTTGCAGCCAAGGGCGAATTTGCCTCCAGATGCTGTCATCAAGTATTTAACACCTTGTACGAGTGACGAATGGTCGTTCCCTTCATCTCAACGAAGGTAATTCACGAATGGGTCAGTGTTCCGTATTTTACTAACATCTCGAGGAGTGGGTTTATTATTACCCATCAAAGGTCAAAAGTGTTTCATGATTTACAATAGAATGAATTTTTGTTTTTTTCATTTGATTGAAGGAATTTTACGTATGTCCTTCCCCGTCATTATGCTTTCCCAGCTCACACCCCTCCGATACTCCTACAGCTCACTTGCCGACCTTTATCCTAATCCTCCCTCACTAGCCTGAACTATCCACTCCAGCCCCTTCTCTCTCTCTTCTCTCTCCTCTCCTCTCTTCCCTCCCTCTCTTCTCTCTCTTCTCTCTCTCTCTCTCTCTCTCTCTCCTCTCTCTCTCTCTCTCTCTTCTTCTTCTCTCTCTCTCTCTCTTCTCTCTCTCTCTCTCTCTCTCTCTCTCTCTCTCTCTCTCTCTCTCTCTTCTTCTCTTGTCTGTCTGTCTTGTCTTCTCTCTCTCTCTCTCTCTCTCTCTCTCTCTCTCTCTCTCTCTCTCTCTCTCTCTCTCTCTCTCTCTCTCTCTCTCCTCTCTCTCTTCTCTCTCTCTCTCTCTCTCTCTCTCTCTCTCTCTCTCTCTCTTCTCTCTCTCTCTCTCTCTCTCTCTCTCTCTCTCTCTCTCTCTCTCTCTCTCTCTCTC